>NC_053425.1:88961269-89261269 GCF_007990345.1 Gossypium hirsutum | reverse complement strand
CTGCTCCACTACTGCTTAGGGAGATAAGATCTGCAAATTTAACCTGTTACCCTACCGCTTAGGGGATTAAGGCGAGTCTTCGATCTGCTCCACTACTGCTTAGGGAGATAAGATCTGCAAATTTAACCTGTTACCTTACTGCTTAGGGGATTAAGGCGAGTCTTCGATCTACTTCACTACTGCTTAAGGAGATAAGATCTACAAATTTAACCTGTTACCCTACTGCTTAGGGATTAAGGTGCTGAATTTTGTAATTTTCAATCAATCTTGCTACATTGTCCACTGGGGAATCCACTTGTAGAATTGATTTCTTGGAATTTATGCTTATGCCAAATAATTAAGATGCCATGATCGAAATGAGTCAAATGCTCCTAATTAGACATATTATGATGCAAAATGTTTATGAAAATAACTCCTATTTCGGACGTCATCACTCATTCATCTATCGAGCTTTCCACCTTGTTCTTCTCGACATATCAATCATACTCTGCTCGTATGCCTCGAATCTTCTCCATCAATTTGGTCTACCGTACCATTCCCCGAATGTTACGACCCACTGAAGATGTTTATGAAATGATCCTTTCTTAAGATCAATATTGCTTAAAACGTCCAACCACCTTTTGGACTAAAGAAGAAAATCTCTCGAGTATCTCCAACCCATACATATAGGAATTCCTTAAACAATTGTCTTGTTTCAGTTTCTTGTATTATCTAGAAATTTCCAGAGTAATATGCAAAACTTCGTTTGTGAAGATATTTTAGTTCATCTATCATTATTTCAATGCAACATGCTTTATGAATAACGGGAGACAAATAAATTGATCCTGAGGATAATTAGATTTGGACAAATTATTGGAAGGAATGCAAAAAGATTAACCTGGGAACATATCTTTGCAAAGAAAAAGAATCCAAAGATAGTAAATAGGACAAAAATCAGATGCCCCAGATATTGCCGCTTGAGCGTCTATACACCAGCTCTATGAAGACTTTCTTGAGTTCAACATGTATTTAAAAGATCCAAAGTAATTCATTGATGCCTTGATATGTAACATACTTCACTTCTCGTCGAATCCGGTATAGCAAGGTCACTGCATGACTTTCCAAATTTGAGCTGCCCTTTCGGGTTTTCAACTCAAAACCCCTTTGGTCTCAAGGCGCCCTTTGCGGGTTTTCACCTTGGGCTCTCCATTTTTTCTTTTTTCTTTTTATTTTTTCTCTTTTTCTTTTCTTTTTTCCTTTTCTTTGAAATAGAAGTCCCAAAGTGCCCTTTGCGGGTTTTCACCTTGGCTTCCCTTCTCCTTCAGACAAAGTACTCATTGACTGAGTCTGAATTCACTAGATCAGATAAATTCTTCCTATCCACTTCTTGTCAAAATCAGTGCACCTCTAGAGAAAGCCCTCTTCGCAACATATGGCCCTTCCCAATTCGACATCCTTTTGCATGGGAAGGATCTCTTTCAGCACAAGGTTTCCTTTATGAAATTCTTTTGGACGAACCTTCTTTGTCATAAGTCTGTGTCATCCATTCTTGGTACATTTGCTTAGGATGAATACTTTCAAGTTAATTTTACTAGAAGTATTCAATTCTTGACTCCAACAAAGCTTAGAGGAAAAATCTTGATTCATAAACCCATGAGAAAGGGATTACCCTAGCAGCAGTCCTGGCTGTTGTTTGTCAAACCCTACAAAAAGATGGTTCAATGATTCTCAGCAGACAAGAATAAAGTTGCTGAATTTATCCTTCAACCTGGAATGCTGAGGTACAGAGATTACTCCCGGAGCATACATCCCACCATGACTCGATGATGTTTCTGAAGCATCCATAATCTTCATAAATTGCCCCTAACTATGAAGCTGCCAAATGAGCGTAGCAAATAGGAGCCACAACAAATATGGCTGTGGTGCTCCTTTGATACATATAGGATAGAGAATGAACAAACTCTTACAGATCATCAGCCGAAAACCCAGCCTGGTCTAAGAGAACATGATAGTGGGTCTGCCTCGTGATTCCAATCATTCCAGCATGGGTACCAAGGTAAAAATCATTGTTCTTTGGATGGCATACTTTGTTGTCAATGACAGTACCATGTAGCACATTTTTAGGAGATCCCTGAAGTCTCGATAACTTGATCAAATCATTTGTTCATCATTTGACTGATCTGAGACTCGCTATCTCCATGACTTGATCAGGCTTCCTCTTCTCTGAACTTGTATAGAAGTCTAAGAGAGTTTCTCTCATGATCTACTTTGTCAGAAACTAGTTTGAAGAGAGAATCTATCATTTCAAGCTTCAGAGACTGTGTATAGTTTGATGCTCTATAGTGGGAAATCGATAACTATTACGTTGATCTATCCAATGCAGCTATTGACAGCATATCAGACTCCCTAAGAGATCCATGCGCTGCATTCATTCCAAGGATGATAGTTGGGATCCTTGAAGCCGTTTGCCCCAGCATAAACATAGAAAGTAGGTAGTAGTTTCTTATGCCAATTTTTACCAGTCTTGGTCATCTTCTGTAATTTGTTTTTTCTTCTTTTTCTTTTCTTTTGACAACCTTTGTTGTATTGTGGTATGGCGCATTATCTTTGAAAAGACTGTAAACCTTTGACATTGTGCAGTTGGATATGATCTTTTTTTTTGAAATGGATGACTTTTGACTTTGTAATATTGGCATATGAAGCTATCTCCCCCTCTTAATGGAGTAGTTGACGTTCACAAAGATGAGTCATTGTCAGCTTGAAAATTTTGACGAGCTCGGGCCCATAACATACATGCCCCATAAGTCTTGACTCCTTTAAATTTGGCATTCATTGTACAACTGATGCGATCCCTTTCCATGGTGGACCAACAGTGCCCCAAAACCTTATGTTTATCCTGGCAATTACAAATCCTCCTGTATGCGTCTTTGGACCACATTTTTGAATTCCCATAATAGTCTCAACAAGGTCTTGTTTTGTCTCCTCAGCTAATTCCAATTTCGCAATCTTTCCTTCCTCTAAGGCTATATTTCCTACCACCACTTCATGGGGTAAAAACCATTTTCAACAAATTCAGAAACAAGTCACAATTTCTGTCACCTTCAAAGTACTGAGATTCCTCTAAACACATATCGCACTCAAAAGGAACTCTAAATCTGTAGTATCGTTGCCCGTGTCATTGATATCTAGGGATCTATGATAGGTACACAAAAGAATATACAAGGAATAAATGAATTCAAGAATGACTATTTACATGAAATGAAAATTTATAAAGAATGTCAAAGGTCAAAAGAATCAGAATGAAAGAATATTTACTCGGATAAATAATAAAAATATGTTTTAGTGAAAATAAAAATGTCTGAACATGAGCCCACTTCTCAAAAGAAATCTCATTACTCCTAGGCTTTAGAGCAACAAGAGTGTTCTGAATATTACTCTGTAAAATTCCTAAAGATTACAGGAAGTTCTTCTGCAGTCCAATTGTTTAAAGAACTTCTCGGTTCGTAAGGGCGAATGCCCTCAAGGTTTCTTTGTTCAGTCCCTTCGTCATGTATGACATTGATGGGATGATTTTCATTTCCAAACACCCCCTTCTCCGGGTAAGCTATCCCTCCTGACAAAAAAGTCGGGGATATGTAAGGGAACGTCGTTAATTCCCATTCAACTTCTTTTTCACTCAGCCGTGACCCTCTTCTCTCTCTCTCTTTTTCTTTCTCTTTTTAATAACTTTAACTAATTAGGGTCTTTTTATAATTTTGAATGCAAATGATGCAATGAAATGCTCTAAGATGCAAATGAATGCAAAACGTATCGATCTCGATTCAATCTCATTTAGAAAACTTTATTTAGAAAAAGAATATATTTACATATAAATGGATTACAAATACACTTTCGCCCTAATGCATAAAGTTTTAACAACAAAACAAACTCTTGGCCAAATCAGATTGTAGCTCATATTGGTGCTCAATATGTCAGCCTGTGCCGCCAATGTCTGTAAATAATCAGCTGCCTCCTGAGTTTGAGCTACGACCTCACCTGTGGGGTAATCCCTGTAGCTAAGGGCACCTCCTCCAAAACCTGTGAAGTTGTTCTAATTATTTTGAGATAGATTAGCGAACAGGTAGGTATCCCGTTCTGCGGTGTGCTACCTTAAAATAATATCCTATATCCTCAATGTTTCTTGAGAGCTTTTGAGATTTCTACCCTTGCAGAGCATCCTGCCTCGGTACCTTCGTAGCATAGCTAATCTCTAAAGGTATTTGTATGATACGGTCTTCTTTAATCACTTTCTTTCACGCTTACTTGAGTTATCTAGGCCATCGGGGCTTGCATTTCCATTGTTTCTGATAAGTACAACAGTAAACTCAAGCTTGTTGTTTGGTAGCGGTCCTATAGCAAACGAGCTTTTTACCATCATAGGCAAAATTCTTTCCATCAAACTCATTTTTGTTGGTCTCATGCACTCTATCAATCACTTCCCTTCCAATACCCTTACCATCCGCATGGCAACCGTCTTCATATGAAAGAGAAATGCTATAATGGTAGAAGTGTCCATCAATACTCCCACACTCACTTTGAATTGCTCATCTATCCTCCTGTCAAGCAAATACTGCAAGTCCCCTTAGTTATTGTAGAACAACTGCTTGGCTTCATTACTCCATTGATCCCATATTTCCTTTAACTCCTGGAGATTATTTTGTGCCACACTGATGCGAGTGTAACCCCATAATTCTGATGTGTATCCTTCAGCGTTTCCTTTGACCATTTATGGACGTTAATGTTGCCCTCCATTCTACCAAGAAGTCCATTCTCCATAATAAGACTTTCTAACTTAGAAACTGAACGTGAATCGATACCTTTTAAATGCAAAATGACATGCACAAAAGAAAGAAAACAGTCAGTATCATATGATATTAATAAACACAAAGATAACCTAAGTATAATTCTATCTATATTGAGCTCTTACGGTTTTTCTATATGTGGTTTGTTTCTAAAGTTTGAGGTACCCAAACCAGTAGATTCCTCAATCCTCACCCATTATAGGCTCATTTGAATCGAGTTCAGTTCAGGGGAATACATTTCCCTATGGCTACACGGAGATGAAAATCTCACGAAACCATAGGTACGGATGTATCCCGAAAGTGATCCACTATCCTGCACGGAGGCGAAAACCTCACGAAGGCATAGCTTCTCACTCCCACTTAAGGGTGTGACCACAACGGTCATGCAAATGCAATGCGTATCAGAATATAGCAACACATGCAATAATACAAACATATGTAATGCAAAGAGGATTAAATTTTAAAATTTTTAATTTCTGACATTAAGACAAGAGATAATCAATTACACGGCTTGACTCTCTTATTAGTCCCCAGTGGAGTCGCCAAGCTATCGAAACCATTTTTAAATCGAGTTTTGGAAAATGGGAATCGACTTTAAGGAAAACGAAAACAGGAGTCGCCACCAATCTTTTTAGGTGTGATTGGATCACCTTATAAAATGTTTTGTTTTAAAACATTAATTTTGGTCTACGAAAGTCGAGAAAATGGATTCGGGAGTCGGTTATGTACGAGGAAGGGTTAGCACCCTCGTAACGCCCAAAAATTGGTACCTAATTGATTATCAAGTGTCTTTAATGTTGGAAATTTGAAAGTTTTAAGATGCAAACCTCTTTTAATTAGAAGGTCTCAATTTTGAAAATTAAGGCTCACTTATTTCAAACGAGACAAAACATCACCTACAGTAAGTCAGGATGCAACATTTTAAAACCTTCGAAACTAAGCTCGTCTTTCGAAAATTTCTATCTTGAAACAACAAAACGCCATATCCAGTAAGTTAGGACACTATTTTTTGAAATCTTGAAATAATTGTTTAAGTTTTGAAAACTCAAAATCACTTAGAAGGGTGCTTGACTATTCGAATTCAACGAGAAAAGTCGCAACCCAGTAAGTTAGGACACTACCTTTCTCGAAGTTTCCAAACATCAAGCATTGCCTTTTATTTTTTTTAAAATAAACCTTGGAATATTATTTTAAATGACGTTTTAGGATGACATATTAATGCATCATGAAGCATAGATGTACAAAATATTCTAACATTTCCATACAAACATAAATAATACCATTAAGACAAAACTAAATAACATGAACATACGTTTAATGAAAAAAATCATACTAGGGTAAATATAAGATAATAAACAAATAAAAACAAGGGTAAACTAAAAGGAAAACATAATACATGCAAAAATTATACAACAATATATATCATAAAATAGCACATAAAAGAAATAATTAAACATAGCATATAAAAAAATGAAACTATGCACAAATAAGATAAATGACATATACTAAAAAAATTAATAAATAGAACATTTACAAATTATAAAAATATAATGCAATAGTTCAAAATACATGAAATGATAATATAATATATATACATGCATAGAAAATATATATTTGAAAATAAACTATATAAAAAGGTTAAATATTATAATATATAAAATACATAATCAAATGTATAAAAGATAGGAATAAATATACATATTTGAAAAATGAAGAAATTAAAATAAAAAAAGGTTGAAAAACTAAGATAGATGAAGAATAAAATAAGAACAAACCACAGAGAATAAGAGTGCAAGAGGGAGAGAAATTTGAGTGAATGCTCTCAAGAATTCTTATTGCTTCTAAAAAATCAAGTGATTTACAATGAAGGGAGAGGCCTCTATTTATAGTTGAGCCTCCCCAAATCCAACGGTACAGATCAATTACATCAACGGTTAAGATTAAAGGATATCTACAAATTAAATCTCCAAGATTACAAGATCATATCTTCAAGATTGCATATCATATCTAAGATTGTATCATATCTAAGATTGCATATCATATCTAAGATTGCATATCCTTAAAGATTATATTTCCATATGAGTCAAGCTTATAGATGGACCTTAAATCTTTTCAAGTAATGGGCCATTCCAATTGGGCCAAATTATATGTTTGTAATTTTGTACTGGACTTGGACTTTGTTTTATTTTTACTTTTTGGGGGTTTATTATTTTAAATACTGGAATGGGCCGGGCAAAAATGGGCTATTGTAGACCAAACTATTTTCCATGAGACAAACATAGGAAAATGTAGAAAATATTTTTCGGAAACCATTTTCAATGAAACAAAGCTTTCCTTGACTGAGTTGGTATAACAAGCCAAGGGGAACCAACTCTGGTAGGTAGATTACTTGAATTCAAAGTCTCATTGCAATTTCATATAATTATTTCATGTATCAGCAATGGTATACAAGTGTAGTTATAATGCTACTAAGTATCCCATTCAACGAAAAAATTACAAGTGAGGATCAAATCTCAGATAAATGTAAAAAATATGATGTAAATACAAAATGAATTACAACAGAAAATCATATTTTGTTTGAATCAAGCTGAAAACTTTATCATATGTTGGTGTTTAGCCATTAGGGCTGTGAAGGTTAGACCTTGATGTGTACAGTTTTGTCATGCCTTCACTGCTGTTACAATGGGCAGACCTCAAGCACCCAATAAATGCGAAAAGCTCAAGCAAAAATAGGCAAACTAAAGCTGCTCGAGATGGGAAATCGAACCCTTAGCAGAGGAGCCAAGCAATACAATATTATGTTGGAAAATAGGATGCTCATTCGCATCTCATTGGCATCCATAGGCCGGTACTATGCCGGCTAATACAAAATTCAATGAGAAGGAAGAAAAAAGGGGAAGGGAGGGTTGATTTTCAGCCATATAATCGTCAACAACCACTCTGCCAGCCGAAAGGTTAAGGCCTTACTTTAATAGCAATGTTGACAACTTTAAAAGCTCATATTTGAATTACTCTTGCCACTAATACAAAAATATTTATAAAAAAATAATAGTTTAAATAATATAAATTAATTCATAAGTTATTTTAAAAAATTACACGAATTGTCGTCTCCTACTTCCCATATTTATCAAAGGAGAAACGGGTAAAATATATGCAATTACCAAGCCTAATTTTGGGAAATTGAGGTTGGTGGAAAAAACCTATTACGACTAAAAGGCATAGTATAAAATTCTTCAATCCTATTATCTCCTCTAAACGATAAAAACTTAAGCCCCCATGGCATCCCTCTATCTTTCTTCGATTTCTCCACTTTTATCGTGTTGACTAAGATCACCGCCATCGTAAATCCCACCATTATCTGCAGTGAGAACACGGTGTTCACAAATGCATTAAACTAAAAAAATCATTCACCTTGTTTTACCCTCTTTTATCATTGAAGATTATGGGATTGAAGTTTTTAAAAAAAAAATAAAAACACTTACTCAGGCTACATCGGTGTGAGCGAGGCCATGATGGGATGGGTTCCAATATTGGTTGAAGAATTGAGGGATGGAAATCCCTAAGAAGAGTGATAATCCTATTATGATAAGGTTTCTTGTGCAATTCATGTTTCTGAATTGCAGACATGATAATCTAACGGAACCTACAATCAACAAAGCAACAATATTTTCATTAAGGTTACTAAGATTAGATAAACCAATATTTAGTCCTAAATGAAGTAAATTGGGAAATTTTGTCATGAACTTGGATTCGGATGATGTAACAATTTTAATTTACGACGCCATCACCTAAAATTTTAAAATCTAAAAAATACAATAAATATATTAAAATATTAATTAAAACAATCAGGTGATGGCATAGTAGAATTTAATAATATCATTTTAGTGTACTTTAATGGAATCTAAATTTAAGGATTAAATTGAGAAAAGTTATCAAGTTCTTAAACTAATATGACCTTTTATGATAAAAAAAATTTATATCGAGCTCGAATTTGGATTAGTCGAGTAAAGATCTATATGACACCCAAAACTCTGCTAGGACGGTCTGACTTGAATTTCGAGCGACACATTAGCAACCAAGGTGATTCTCTAAAAAACTACCACAAATCACACCAACCATCCATACTCACCATACATATACAAAAGATTTCATACAAGCATTTACTCCTAAAAGCATGCCTTTCTAAATCAAACTATAAGTCATATAATAAGCGGAATAAGGCGTACCTGGATTTCGGCAAGTTGTACTAGCTGCAAAATGTCTCGTTAGTTCATATGATCAGTATCATATAATTCAAATAGCAAATTCAGCCAAACAAGCAAACATGGAGATTAAAAAATCCCAAAATTTAAAATAGACCAAAAAATCCAATTACAACCCTCTAAAAAATTGTTTTTAAATTGTCTAAAACTATCTAAGTCCCATTCCAATTCTCTAGGCTGGAAATGTCCCACATTTCCTTCTTGGGATTTTATAAGCTCGGCGCACATACTTTAAAAACAAAGTTTGTGTGATGGATCATTGAACTGCTGCCCTGCTCGTTATCCCATGCACTACTTATCGTGAAAGGAGAAGAAAGTAAAGAGATGAGACCCAGAAAGTTCAGTGAATACACATGTACACAACACAAGAAGACAGACATCAATAATTTACGTACTAAACAATACTAAAATGTTGAGTAACAAATAATTTGATAATAAACTAAGTTGTTTTTCTAAAGCTAAACAAATGTTTAAAAATATTTGTTTCCAAAACTTCAATAGCTTACTAGGCCATTTTGGAGGCTAATGTAATCTTCCAAATTCAAGTCTGAAGTCTAGGCCGGGTTGGGGACGTTACATTTGGTGGCATCAGTGCCTAGTTTTTCAAAATTTGCACCGTGAAATTTTAAAATATGTTTGCATGCATGCATTGAAAAGGGGTATTTTGGGAAAAACCATGCCACAAGATTTTTGAAAATTTTATTTTTCTGTAGGAAATTAAATCCAAGATTACTATTAAAAATTTAGATAAATTGTAAACTTTAGATTGTGAACATTTAGGAGGATAAATAATGCTTCAACTTTTGTTTGAAAACTGTAGATATACTTTAGATTTAAATCTTTCGAAAGATCAGTTTGAACACCCAAGGCTAACGTGGTAAGGGTTGGCCACGTAGGGCTGCACCTATAGAGTTACCCATTGTCCAGGGAGAAAACCCAATACGAGTGGAGGATTATGTTGAGAACGAAAATGGCGACGACACTATAATATTCCGAAATAGGGCCTAGTCAGAATAGTGGTTTTGGGACTACAAATCTGACATCAAAATATTTATTTTATGATTATTATAAGGCGTAGAATATGAGTATATGCATGTGTTAACGTTTCATGAAGGAATTCTTTGAGTAAGTGCCCAATTGGAAAATTAGGGACTAAATTGAATAAATTGCAAAACTTGGATTCTAGAAGTAATTTGCATGAAATTGCTTTAGATTGTAAAATAGAAGGTCTTGGGGAGCAATTTACCTAATTTTTAAATTTTTGGACAAAAATGGGCTTCCATGGATGAAATTTCAATGAAAGGGCTTAAGGGCATTTTGGTCATTTGGCATTTAAGTGAAATAAAATGGGAAAAATGAACCAAAAAAGCCATTCTCTTTCTCCATGCTACTGAAATTTCTAGGGTTTCCATAGCTAGGGTTTTCAAGCTTTCCAAGCTCAATAGTAACTGCTCCTAGGCCCCGTTTTTAATGTTCTTTGTATTTTTGAAATCCCGGTAGCTTGCTCTCTCCATTTCTACCTATATTTCATGCTAAGGTTCATGTTTAAAAATTTACCCATGCATGAGTCACTTGTATTTTGATGGATTATGGAAGAACATGAAAGTTGAATATGTGTTAAACATCTTTTCCTAGGTGATTTTCATGAAAAACCCTTGTAGGGACCATTTTGCAAAAGTTGTAAAATGTGTGGTAGAAGTGTGAAAATAATGGAAAATGAGGGCTACCATAAGAAGGAAAAGTGTTCGGCTAGGCTTGGGTAAGGTAGAAATTGCATGTGTTTCATTATACGAGCTTAAGGACTAAATCGTAAAAATATCAAAGGCTAGGGGCAAAATGGTCATTTGGGTCGGGGTGAGAATTAGACTTGTGATGTATAATGTAGGGTATTAATGATATGATTTTGTTGTTATAGACCCCTAGAAACAAATTTCGGAGGTCAATCGAGGTAAACGTAAGGTTTCGGAATAACTGAAACACAACTCCGAAACAAATACCAGGTAAGTTCAGATAACTTAAAGTAAACCCCTAATATGCATAATTGTATAATTTATGAATGCATGATGATTACATTTATTATTGGCATGAAATAGCATAGAAATGCATATTTGATGGTAGCATGTGAAAAATGTCTCGGTTGAGGTTGACACAAGGAATTCAATGGTAACCCGTAATTACATGTGATTTGAGATTCTACATGTGTTGCAGTAAGGATTTAGCCTGGACGGGTAATTCGTTGATCTCAATTATGAAAAGGATCTAGCCTGGACAGGTGTTCCTTGAATGATTGAGCCTCCCGAAGAATATGTGTGCATTATGGATTTAGCCCAGACGGGTAATCTGATTAAGGTCTGAATTTAGCCTGGACTGGTAATTCAAATCCGAGATCATTAAGGGTGTTTGCCGCTATAAGGGATTTAGCCTGGACTGGTAATCCCGCCGTAAGATGTGAGGTTCGCGGGAGTGCATATATGTGAAATGATCATTCGTAAGAATTGATAGATAATGGGTATTCCATCGAGATTTCCTAGAAACTCAACAGGATTATTATGATGTTTGTCAATAAGATGATGAACGATGAGCTCATCTACATAAATTACATGATGATTTGTTATGTGACTAATTCATTGATTGAGTGCATGTGATAGGGAATCATTTCATAATTGATGATTTCATGATTTAAATATGGATGTATGATAATTACTTGGTAAGTTTACTTTTCGGTTATTCGAGCTTACTAAGCATGTAAATGCTTACCCCTCTCTTTTTCCCTGTCTCACAGAGCTAGAGGACTCATAAGTACTGGAAGACGATTGGAGAGTCGACACACTATCAACTAGTCAAGCTTTGGTATAAAGAAATTTTTATTTTGTTCAATGGCATGTATAAGATTTTTGAGTATTTTGTTATATGTGTCATTTGATTTGCCAAATGAAGGCATGTAAAAATATGTTTATCTTTTTGTATATGGCCATAAAAATTGGCTTAATTGAAGTAGGCTATGACCTACGAATTTTTGTATGGTTTTATTTACAAGTGATGGGTTGTTACCAATTGGCAATGAGTTACATGAACAAGCCAATTTTGGACGAATTAAAGTGACATGGACACCCATAAACACTGAATGGGAAATAACCTTTCATGTATGAAACTAATGATATGAGGTTTCCATACGACTAGTTTTATCAAGATTATTACAAGTGTATAATCATGTTTTCCTTCGAACTTGGTAACCACTAGGTATAAGGAGTAGGTAGGGGTGACTTAAGGCTTGGAAAATAGCCTATTAGGGTCCACGTGGTCAGACACACTGGCGTGTGTCTAGGCCGTGTGTGACACACGGTTCCTTGCCATGGGTGTGGGCTATGACCATGTGTCCCCTGTACTTAAAATTTTAAATAAAAAACGCACACGAGTAGGCCACATGGGCATGTGTCCTTGCCGTGTCTAAAAGATAGTGTTGTCCACGAGCAAGCAGAAGGCTTATGTCAAAAGGCCTGGAAGAGGCCCAAGCTGCCTTCTTTCATATGATGGATGAATGGTTTGAGGATTACCTGAGAAATCGCCCCAACATACCAAGACCTCCTCTGCCCCCTAATCAGCCTGATGATGATGTGTCGCAGGGCATGGCACCGGTTAGAATTGGTAATGTCCCTGTAGATAAACTTAGAAAGTATAGGGCCGAGGAATTCAGAGCTAAAGTTGATGATGACGCTGAAAGAGTTGAGTTCTGGCTCAAGAATACTACGCAAGTGCTAAATGATTTGTCATGCACACCCGAGGAATGTTTGAAGTGTTCTATGTCCCTTTTGAAGGACACTACATACCATTGGTGGAAGACCGTATCCTCGGTAGTGCCAAAGGAAAATATTACTTGGGATTTCTTCCAAGCAGAGTTCAGGAAGAAATACATTACCCAGCGGTTTTTGGACTCGAAGCGAAAGGAGTTCCTGGAACTCAAACAAGGGAACAAGATTGTAGTGGAATACGAGGGAGAGTTTATACAACTAAGTCAGTACGCAACTAAGTGGGTCCAAACGGAATCGAAAATGTGTAAATGCTTTGAGGAAGGCCCGAATGAGGACATCAAGTTGTTGATTAGGATCTTGGAAATACTGGAGTTTGCCGAATTGGCTGATTGAGCCAAGAAGGCCGAAGAACTTAATAATGAAAGAAAACAAGCTAAAAGAGAGGCTCGAGTTGCGAACAAGAGGTCTAGCGGTAAAACACTCTCGTTCTCCACGAAGAAAGCTAGGAGCTAGCATGAATGCTCCACTTCGTCAGTGGGATATTCAAGTAGAGCAAGAAGCTCTAAACGACGAGGTCAAAGGTCTTCCTCCCCAATGGTAACTAGTGTGGGGAGCGTAGATGATCAAAAGCTGAAGTGTAAGATTTGCAACAAATTTCATTTCGGAGAGTGCCGAATGGAGAGTGGTGCATGTTTTAGGTGTGGTTCTTTTGATCACTTTCTCAGAGACTGCTCGTAACAAGTCGAAAAAGAAGTGGATGTATCTCTGAAATCGGGTACTCCTATTCCTCGAGGTAGACCTCTAAGATACCCTGGGAGTGCTAGTGGCAGTCGAATTGTGACTAAAGACGCTGCAAAATCAGAGGTTCGAGCCCCGGCAAGAAAGTATACGATACGCGCTCAAGATGAAGCCTCTGCTCCTGATTTTATTACGGGTACTTTTTCCCTTTTTAATACATGTGTTATTTCTTTAATTGACCCGTGGTCGACGCATTCATATATTTGCATGAGATTGGCGTCTAGAATGAACATACTTATTGAACCTACGGAATTTATTATTAAAGTGTCGAACCCACTAGGCAAATCAGTCTTGGTTGATAAAGTCTGTAAGAATTGTCCTTTGACAATTCAAGGTCATTGTTTTCCGGCTAACCTTATGTTGTTACCATTTGATGAATTTAATGTAATACTTGGTATGGATTGGTTAGCCCTGCATGATGTAATTGTAAATTGTGGTAGTAAGTATATTAAATTGAAATGCGTGGATGGTGAGATTCTACGGGTCGATTCAAGAGAATTGGGTTCGCCGCCGGTTGTAGTCATAGTAATGGTTGCTCAGAGATATATGAGAAAAGGGTATAAAGCCTATCTTGCATTTGTATTGAACACTAAGGAAATAGAGTTGAAGATTGAGTGTGTGCCTATAGTATGTGAGTACCCAGATGTATTTTCAGATGAATTACCCGGATTACCTCCTGAAAGAGAAATAGAATTTGGTATTGAGCTGGTGCCAGGGACAGCTCCTATTTCAATTGCTCCATATAGGATGGCACCAATTAAACTAAGAGAGTTGAAAGCACAGTAGCAAGAGCTGACGGATAAAGGTTTTGTAAGGCCGACCTTTTCACCTTGGGGTGCTCCTGTTCTATTTGTAAGGAAGAAAGATGGTTTGGTTATGCATAGATTACCGCCAACTGAACAAAGTAACTATCAAGAATAAGTATCCTTTACCAAGGATTGATGATTTATTCAATCAGTTGAGAGGAGCCAAACTTAAGGTCTGGCTATTATCAACTGCGAGTCAAAGAATCGGATGTACTAATGACAGCTTTTAAAATGAGGTACGGTCATTATGAATTTCTCGTCATGCCGTTTGGGTTAATGAATGCACTAGCCGTATTCATGGATCTAATGAATAGAACCTTCCAACCATATTTGGATAAGTTTTTCATTGTGTTCATTGATGACATCTTGATTTAATCCAAAGATGAGTCAAAACATGAAAAGCACTTAAGAATTGTGTTGCAGACTTCGCGGGAAAAGTATTGTATGCTAAGTTTGGCAATAATGAGTTTTGGCTTCAGGAAGTTGGATTTTTGGGTCATATTGTTTCGGGTGAAGGCATCCGAGTCGACCCAAGTAAGATTTTTGCTATCGTCGAATGAAAACCACCTAAGAATGTAACTGAGGTTAGGAGCTTTTTGGGCTTAGCCTGTTACTATCGAAGATTTGTGAAAGGATTCTCCATGATAGCAACTCCGATAATGAGAATTCTATAGAAAAGCGTTAAGTTTGAATGGACGGAAAAGTGTCAACAAAGTTTTGAGAAGTTAAAGACACTGTTAACTGAAGCTCCTGTTTTAGTGCTACCTGAACCGGGAAAAGAATTTGTGGTCTACAGTGATACATCTTTAAACAGATTGGGTTGTGTACTTATGCAAGATGGCAAGGTGATAGCCTATGCTTCACGACAGTTGAAGTCGTATGAGAAGAACTATCCTACACACGACCGAGAACTTGCCGCCATCATTTTTGCTTTGAAAATTTGGAGGCATTATTTATATGGTGAGACTTGCCGCATATTCACTGACCACAAAAGTTTGAAGTATTTGATGACTTAAAAAGAATTAAATTTGAGGCAAAGGAGGTGGCTAGAGTTAATCAAGGATTACGAACTGATTATTGACTATCACCCGGGAAAGACGAATGTAGTCGCTGACGCGTTGAGCAAAAAATCTTTGTTTGCATTAAGGGCCATGGATGCTCGTTTGGCATTGCTTGATGATGGTTCAGTCTTGGCTGAGCTAGAGGCTAGGCCAACATTCCTTCAAGAAATCTATGATGCTCAAACTAGTAATGACTTGCAAGCCAAAAGAACTCAACGTGAGTCAGGTATTGAATCAAATTTTCGGATTGGTTCTGATGGATGTTTGATGTTTAGAGATAGGGTTTTTGTACCCCAAAACAATGAAATTATTCAAAAAATTTTGCAAGAAGCACATAATAGCCGTTTGTTAATTTACCCGGGAAGTACCAAGATGTACAACGATTTGAAGAAAGTGTACTCGTGGAACGACATTAAATGAGATATTTCTAAATTTGTGTCGAAATGCCTAGTGTGTTAGCAACTTAAAGCTGAACATCAAGTGCCTTCAGGTTTGCTACAGCATGTGATGGTCCCCGAATGGAAGTGGAATAGAGTTACTATGGATTTCGTGACAGGATTGCCATTGACTCCGAAGAAGAAAGATGTTGTATGGGTTGTAGTGGATAAGTTGATGAAGTTGGCTCATTTCATTCCGGTGAGGACAAATTACTCCCTCGATAGATTGGCCAACTTGTACATTTCTGAGATTGTAAGATTACATGGGGTACCACTGTCGATTATGTCAAACAGAGACCTGAGGTTCAGTTTGAGATTCTGGAAGAAGTTACAGGAAGCCTTGGGTACGAAGTTGAGCTTTAGCATAGCTTTTCACCCTCAAATTGATGGTCAGTCTGAGCGGATGATTCTGGTTCTCGAGGATATGTTGCGTTGTTGCACCCTCGAATTTCAAGGTAGCTGGGAAAAATACTTGCCGTTGGTAGAATTTACCTACAATAATAGTCTTCAAACAAGTTTGAATATGGAACCTTATGAAGCCTTATATGGCAGGAAGTGTCGAACTCCATTGTACTGGATAGAACTTAAGTAAAATTAGATTCACAGAGTTGATTTAATTAAAGAAACTGAAGAGAAAGTTAAAGTGATACGAGACTGTTTAAAAACGGCATCGGATAGGCAAAAGTCATATGCTGATCTGAAAAGAAAGGAAATTGAGTTTCAAAGTAGCCGACTAAATTCATGTTCCTAATTCATAATTTCAAGTATTTCATTCACAAGTTACACAAATTATGCTCAAAACCTCAAATTCAATTTCGGTAAGCACAAACATGTTAGCCAAAATTCCCCAAAGCACCTAAACCACTACTATGCATATCTAACAAGTTTAAACCTCACTTATCCATCTTTACTCATAAGAGCATAAAACAACCACCATTTCTTACCACCCATATCATGGCCGAATGCCCAAATCACCATAGAATTCAAAATTTCAAAATGGGCTAAGTCAAATACTTAGCTATCAACCAAACTTAAAAAAAAATTCAAAGGAAATAACATGAAATTTTTACCTTAATCAAGAAAAAATCAAAGAGTGACTGAAAGCCTAGCTTTCCCTCCTATATTCGGCAAATGAAGAACAAAAGATGAACTAAGCCTTATTCTTTTCACCTTTCACTATTTTATTTATTTTATTTTAACACCAATAACATATATAATTATAATTATATTATAATAAAAATATATGTATAAAATACATACATTTCAATGATTATTCCACATAGACGGCCACTATAAAAAAACATGTTAATTTGACATGCAACTCCTTGTGTTTTAAAGTCACATAATACAAGGCCATTTCAAAATTTACCTAACACATTCTCAAAATTGTCACACAAGTCCATTTTCAATTAATTTCACATCAATTTGCAAAAATTAAAGCATTTAAAAATTCACACAGGCATAAACACATATTTTAGACATAAAATATTATATTCAAATATTTTGGTGACTCAGTTTAGCGGTCCCGAAACCACTTCCCGACTAGGGTCAAAATAGGGCTGTCACACAAGTAGTGATTAACCCTCGTGGTAACGAGTTCAACCATTGTTTAGCTTTGTTCCTCAATGAGAATGGAAACAACCGAAGGCGAATGGCATCGTCAGAAATGCCATTGATCTTAGAAGTGTTGCAGAACTCCAGAAAATTCGCCAAATGAGTGTTTGGATCCTCATCCTGCAAACTATCAAACTGAACAAACTGTTGTATCATTTGAATTGTGTTAGGTTTCAGTTCAAAATTATTTGCAACAATAGCAGGTCTAACTATACTCGATTCAGCTATTATTAAAGTAGGTTTAGCATAATCGTACATAGTACGAGGAGCACGATTCTGATTTACTGGTTCTGCAATAGCCACAGGAGGTAATTGATTATTTTGATTATCAGTCATCTCTTCGATTGTGGTTTGAATATTGTCCTCCTGTCCTTCCTCTATGTATCGTAGGCTTTGCCTTATTTCTCTTCGATTTCTACGAGCTATGCTTTCGATCTCACTGTTAAAAAGAAGAGGTCTTGACGGGTTTCTACTAGTCATAAACTATAAAAACCTACCAGAAATAAATAAAAGAAGATTTAGTGATATAAACAAAATTAAAATTAAATTAAATTGCAATAAAATAAATGGCTAAAGTAATAAAAATTAAGCGTTCCTAATATTTTAGTCCCCGGCAACGGTGCCAAAAACTTAATGGTTGTGAAACTAACTAAAAATTTGACTTAAGGTAAGCGCACTTATCGAACAATAGTATAGTTATGGTGAGACTGGAAATATCGTATCCACGAGGACTAAAAGTACTAGTAATTACTATTTTTTTATTATCTAGCCTAAGAATTAAAGTGTGGTTTTAAACTAAAACCATTTATCTAATTAACTAAGATTACGACAAAGATGATGTTTGGAAAATACTTTAGGAAAAACCGATGGAGAAGACAATACCCAAGGAAGAATCCACCTAGACTTCACTTATTACTTATGAATTAGACAATTTATTCACTTAACTTAATCCGATAGAAATTCCTAATTTATGTTAATATCTCTCTCAAGAATAAGAACAACTGACTTTAGGTTGATTAACTGAAATCTCTTTCTAATTAAAACCCCTATTGTCACATTAACTCGATCTATGGATTCCTTTATTAGATTTGCTCTAATCCGGCAGATTTATGTTGTCCTATCTCTAGGATTGCATTCAACTCCGCTTAATTATGAATGATCTACTCTTAAACAGGGACTTTTGCTCCACTGAATAAGCACATCAAAACTTGAATTAATACCCTGGAATATTAAAACAAGAATTTAGAACTCACAAATAAGAATAAGAATAAGTCTTTATCATATAATTCAAATAGAAATAAGATTCGTCATAGGTTTCATCTCCCTTAGGTATTTAAGGAGTTTAGTTCATAATATTAATGGAAAACATCTCAAAGTTTGGAAAACAACAAAACATAAAGAAACCCAAAGAACTTGTAGGAAATTGGATGGAAATCTTCAGTGTTGATGTAGATCCTGGCTCCGAGGTGATTCCGATGGCTGTTCTTGAGTACTTTCTACCTCCAACTCTCTGTGTCTCCTCTAATCCTCTTATAGGGTGTTTATATAGGCTTTAAAATGCTTCAAAACCCTCAAAGTACCATTTTCCGAATAGAACTAGGCTTGGGCTCGGCAGAGACACAATCGTGTGCCACGCCCGTGACGGTGCTCAGGCCGTGTGCAATATTGAGTTGGATATTAGTCGACACGGCCATGACACACGGGTGTGTGGTCTACCCGTGTGTCACATACGGGCATGTGGATCACCCGTGTGGAAGTGCTTAGGCCGTGTGGAACACTAATTTAGGCCCAATTTGTCCATTTTTGGCCCGTTTCTTGCTCTTTTTGCTATCCTAAGCTCTCCTGAGTATAAAACAAGAAATAAAAGGATTAGGAGCATCGAATTCACTAAAACCAAGGAAAAAATCAATCACAAATAAGCCAAGCATGAGGTAAAAATATGTAAATATTACGGTTTATCAAGATTAAACTAGTGAATCACAAACAACGAGAGAAAAGTAAGGTCCTAGTTAAAAGAGATTTGGGTTCCACTAGTTCAAACTTTCTTCCTATAAAATGATTTAGAGAGGGTAGACCGCAGACAAGGGGTGCAATAACTAACTCTAGGGGTAAGGTTTACCACTGTAAATATTCTGGAAACTGCCACCTGGGAGATTGTTGGAAGAAAATGGGTGCATGTTTGAAATGTGGATTAATGGAGCATTTGATGAAAGATTATTCTCGCTCGAGTAATCAAGCACAAACTTTGACCCAAAATTAGGGAGTGGGCTAGCTACCTCTAAGGGGCCATTGGCAAAATAGGGCTGCAAATACTGTAGCAACCGGTACGATTAAAACCTAGGCTAGGCAACCAACTCTTGTTTAACATCGTTAGAGGTCGTAAGGAAAGGGATGTGTCTGCTATCATCACAAGTATTTTTTCCATTAAGTCAATTTCATACTTTGCCTTAATTGAAATAAGACCGACCCATTCATATGTTGCATGTAATATGTCTGTTAAATTAGGTGTTGTGGTAGAGGAAACCATTATTGATGTAACCATAGTAAGCTCTTTAGGATAGTCAGTTATTATATATAAAGTCTATAGGAGATGTCAATTGGAGGTTTAAGGGGTAGCGTCTCCAGTAGACCTTATGGAGTTACCGTTTGGGGAGTTTGATTTAATTATAGGTATGTATTGGTTATCAGAACACCAGTTCCCTTCTGGGTTGTTACAACCAATCAAAATACCTTAGTGCAAGTGGAAGCGAATAACGATGGACTTTGTTAGCGGGTTACCCTTAACACCCATTAAAAAAGATCTAATTTGGTTAATAGTAGGTCGACTGACTAAGTCAACACACTTCTTTCCTATCCACAAAGATTACTCATTGAAAAAACTGGTTAAGTTCTATGTTTTCGAGATAGTGCGGTTGCATAGGGTGCCCATATAGATTATCTTTGATCCAGATAGAATTGTTAGTTGAATGCGATTATTCTATATGTTATTATTTAATATGTTTTAACGACTGTTTGCTCTGATTTTCTTGTGAAGTGACCACACTAAGCGTCATAGCTCAATCCCCTATTTATTTCCATCCTTATAGGTGACCCACCAAGTTAAAACGTGGACACGACATCCAGAAGGTCTCGGCTCAGCTTTTATTTATTATATTATTTAGGCTTCTTATTCAATTTATTTAATTAGTCAAAGTTTGAATAGATTTTATTTTAAACTATGGCATGGAATTTAGGGTTTAGGTTTTGTTTTTTTATATTGCATGACTCGTAAATAGAATTTAAGGATGCCACTATATAGTTAAGTATAAACCCCCGGCTTTTATTAAAAATACATACTATTATCACTTAGCCACTGCTGAAGGAGATGAGCTTGCGAAAGTTCAGCGAATACACATGTACACAACACAAGAAAACACATCAATAATTTACAAACTAAATAACTCACTTATAGATAGACCGCATAAAATAGTTCACACATAAACAGTTGTACACGTAGGTTGTTTGCATACAATCGGTTCGCAGGTCACTAATTCACATATAATCAACCCCATTTAGTTTAATGATATATTAGAAGTTCATGAAAATGAAACATAATTAAATAATATACTCATTGGACAAACGGTTCTGCTAAAACACACCCTAAGACTCATAGAGTCACTCAAATCGCCATGTAAGTGTAGCACAAATGCTCACTCTCTCCAAAAAACACACCCTTACGATCCCCGGTGAATGAAGCATTACTAGACATTCCCTTATTTCTTCATCAAATCTTTGGGCCATAATGCCCTATCGCATTACATAGGTAAGCACTCACGATCCTATGGCAAGCCAACTATATCTAATGGTTCCAAAAATTCACAATGCCAACATATTATAGTAATACACATTTACAGATCATGTCATTTTAAGCTTACAATTTGTAATAGAGTTCATAGTACCACAACACATCATAGAATAGCTTGCAAAATAGAAAATTAAGCATAAAAAAAAGCTTGGTAGACTTAGGGTTCGCACACCACATATATATACATTTATATATAATAAATAGAACAACAATTTTTAATGCAAAGATATTTAAATATATTTTTATGTTAAAACCCACGCATGCATACATATAATACAAAACCCTTTTAATGCAAAGTTATGTACATATATTATTTCTAATAACCTTTGCATATGCATTCATTATATATAACAATTCCTTTTTACATCAATGTATATACACTACATCAATTAAAAGCCACAAACCTATATATAATATATAAGAGTACACACAAATTATATTATATAACAAAATTTAGAGGCCTATATATATCATATATTTATCCTAACCCTGACGCATGTATAAATTTTACTCAAGGTTCGCATAGCATTTAAAAACACACAGACATAGATTCATGCTAAGAGTTCGTAGAATGCATAGATGAGGTTTGCACAATGCATGGAAGAGGTTCGCACATGCATATGTTCAATTCACGACAGAAGACAGGGTTCATACTTCTTGCTTTTGGTAGAGTGCGACCTCATTTCTGGATGCAGTATATAGTGTACTCACATTATTCACCACAATGTCGGTTATGTGACTTTTTCCTTCCCTTTGTCTCTACAATCGATACCCCTTTGGTATTTTTAGCTTTGAATGAATAAATACACATCACATATTGTCTAAAACAATTTAATTCATTCTCTATTCAACAATAGCCTACTACTTATGTTATTTCTTGCAGATTTTTATTATTCTAATACTTACCCCATTTCCTAACTTTTAACCCTCCTAACATACATATATTTGTAGATCTAAACAATTAATTAAACTTTAATCTCACCTAAATCTTTCCTTTAAGAATAAGTCACCGTTCATCATCTTCCTCAAGAGCAAAACCATTTTAAACAACATTTCTTAGCTTCGCCAGCTTCAATCCACCATTTTCATGAAGCCAAATCATAAAAAAAACAAAGATTATATATTTTCTAACTAAACCGTTGATACTTTAGTCAAAAGCATTTCATGCATATTTAGTATGAAAGTAGATTGTTTACCTAGGGTCTTGCTATCCTTCGTGACTTTCGAGTGGTCTGCTCAATAACCGAACCAAAGTTTAAGAAGAAAAAGTTGGTGTTTTGCTTGATAATTTAAAAAATAAAATGGTGCTTGGGTGCTTAGAAATGTAATGCGCAATAAAATTTTGAAGGAAAATTAACTACCAAATGCAACAGCTTTTGAAATGAAGAAGGTGTAAGAAGAAAGAAAAAAAAAAGAAATTAAAACATGAGAAGCAAATGAGCAGTGACAGCTTATATAGCCAAATTCATTTATAAACTTGGTTTATTTATCTTATAGATCCCTCCTAATTCTACCCTTGTTTTAATAAATCCCACACTAACCATTAGTCCTAATTTACCTATTCAAGTTCTCTACTTAGCTATTATTCCTATTGAGTCCTAATTACTATCGTGATTTCTATTTACTCTATTTTTAATCTATACTTTAATGTCAATACCATCGGTCTGATTTCTAGGATGTGACAATCTAACGTTGGGATAAAAATGGGTAGGTATGGTTAGAATTAATACATACCTACAAGGCCGAAAAGTATAAAATAAAGTGCTGCAAAAATGGGGAAAGGTATGGATGCAAACACTGCTCCAAAATTTCCTACACAAAATATCATATATGTTAAGATTAAATCACTATTTGGATCTAATTTAGTAACTTTTTTACTTTGGAGTCTGCACTTTTTTTTGCCAAAGTTAGGTTTTGAGCTTAGTAAATTGGTCTCCCATTGAGACTTGAATTAGGGAATTGTTCCCACTTTGGGCCTTGAACTTTTTTTTGTCCAAGTTAGTCCTTGAACTTGACAATTGTTCCCACATTGGGGCCTAAACTCTAGGGTTTTTGAGAACTAACTTGAACCAAAAAAAATTCAAATCCCATTGTGAGAACAACTACAAAATTCAAGGTTTAATTTATAGAAAAAATTCCAAGCCTTAAAGTAGAATCAATTGTCAAATTTAAGGTTTTGGGTTCCACAATATGGGAAAATTTGTCAAGTTCAGATCTCAAAATGTAATTTAACCCTTTTTATTACCTAAATTTTTATTTCTTTTCAACATATATTCATATATTCATATAAGTATGATTGTTCAAATATATATATAAAAAGATAAAGCGTATCAATGTTGGACTTATACCAAATATAGAGAAAAACAACATGAAGCCAACAATTATCTTATCAACTCGGCGACTTCCAACTCGGGTTATCCTAGGAGTCTGACATTTTCCTTGAAACATAACTATGATAGCGCCAATAAGGGATTGGTCCTTATTGTAAGGCCAATGAGGCCTTAAGTTGGAGTTTCATAATGTTTGAGTTTAATCTAAGGAGGATTTTCTTTAGTTATACGATGGTTTTTAGGTAACATGTTCTCGATTTTTCCTCGAGAAGGGCTTGTCTGATTAATAGTTATGTTAAACTATCATACCTACTAGCTAATGCCACGATTAATACGTAAGCTGAAGGAGGGGTCACTAATTCGTTGCAATGATGGGTCGTTTAGTATATAGGCTATTGGGTTAAACCATCGTTTTTTGATTCAACCAGTTTGATGGATTCCATAGCCAAACATTTTATAAGACTTTGACAACTTTTAATATTGACATGATAGTAATTTTAGCTCTCATTGTTTATACATTGTGTCAATTTAATCTTTATTCTAAAAAAATTCAACTCCCTAACATTTAAATAGTGCAATTTTGTATTTTTACAGTTTTGCTTTTATTTGTAACATTCAAGGTTAAATTTAAAACAATAAAAAAAGATAAAATTATTATATTAAATTTTTAGATTTTTAATTTTAATATATTTTGGATCAAATTTAATTGATAAATTTATTTTTTTTAGCTTTTAAGGTGAAAGAGTCATAAAAAGAACTAAAAAGAAAATCAAATTATACAAGATGTAAACGTTAAAGGTTATTTTTAGAATCAAAACTGAATTGATACAATGTATAAATATTAATTATTAAAATTTTTATTATGCCAATTTTATAAATAAAAAACAACAAATTTATATAAATAAAAAACAAATTAACTAAATAGTATGTGGTCCAGCAGTATTCTAAAAATAATTATATCATAAGCCTAAATGCATAAAATGTTATCACATTGCAATATTTTTTGTTGAAGTATATTTTTAAAAAAAAATTAAGTTTAAGAAAAATATTCTTAATAACATAGAATGTAAAACAAAAACAAAATTTGTTTGCAAAATAAATATAATTATAAGAGTTACAACGTCATCAAAAAAAATTATACCTATGCTATTGATTAAGCGGCCGGGGTAGGTTTTGCTGGGATAAGGGCAGAACATGCAGCTGGATTTTGCTTACCACTAACTTTAGGCTTCACATTCGAACATTGTGATACTGCAGGTCCAGTCGGTCCACTGTGCATAATTTCACTGTCTGCAAATTCCACATTTTCACAAGGCAAAGTAGCACTACAAATAATCTTTGACAGCTTCTGGACGCACAAAAGTGCCGTGAATGTTTTTGAAACTAATGTTGCTTAGTTTAACTTTTGATTCTTCCTGCATCAACAAAATAATGATTCAATGATCAGTTAACTCTTTTTGGTCTCTTACGATTTTGATAAATATCTACATACATTTATTTTGCATTTGTTCCATGGGCAATATTTCTGATCAATTATAATAGGAAAACTAACATTGGTCACGGTAATATCCTCAAAGTGAATGTTTGAACAAGTGCCAGGTTCAGCACCTGGCCAAGTTTTTATTCTAACACCATTGGAAGAATTAGTCATGGTGCAATTTTTTACTATAAATCCATCAACTGGCTCTTCATTTTTAAACAATCTGAGACTGCCAATACTGATACCATGTCCTGGTCCACAAGTTACTCCATTGATAACCAAATTTTTGGAACCATCCCCAATTAAAACACAATCATCACCAGTTTTAATCTTTGAGTTAAGAACATTGACCCCATCTGATCTCCCAATGTGAATCCCATCTGTGTTTGGGCTTTCGTCAGGTGCAGATACGGTGAAATGTTCGAAAGTAATGTTTTTGCATCCTAGAACATTAGCCTGGAACTACTTGTTGTCTTTGGTAGTTATATATTGTATCATTGCGTTGGTTAAGAAATCAAACCTTAGGTTCTGTTTAATTCCAGAATGAAACAAAAAATAATTATTACTTAATTCTATTTATAAAAACAAAAGTCATAACTTCTCAATAAGAAAATAACTTACAATAGGAAGTGAACCACAATAATCATGACCTTTGCAACCTTCCCTTTTATAAGCAATGGTTCCCTGGCCGTCGAAAACTCCGCCGCCAGACAATTTGAAATTTTCAATTCTATCGAAAGCAATCCATTTAGGCTCATTGAAAGCACCAGGGTCTGCCGGAGCCTTCACAGTGCCTTGAACTTGAATAGAATTACTAGTATTAACATGGATGATATGGATAGAATTTGTAACAGCCCAAAATTTACCCTAGTCGGGAAGTGGTTTCGAAACCGCTAAACCGAGTCACCGAAATGTTTGAATGTGATGCATGGTATGTAATGCATGGTATGTAATGCATGGTATGTAAGGTATGTAAGGTATGTAATGCATGGTAGCTTTTGGAAATTGTTGAATGTATTAAGCTAGTTACTAAGTCCCTTACTTAGCCCATGTTCAAATCTTGAATATTGTTGGTAACATGAGCAATCGGTCATCTTAAGTCACTATTAAGGTAAGGAAGTTTGTACTAGCTTTTGAAATTTTAGTTAATATTGAGTGAGTTATCAAGTGATTTTTGTAAACCATGTTGAAATTTCGATTTTGGGGGTAAGTATGGTTTTCGGCTATAAGAGATTAATAAGGGTGATGATTGTGTTACATGCTAAACTTAGATGAAATTGTGTGATTTGATAAATTAAAAGTAATAGTATAGTTGATGAATATATATAGATATACATATTCGGCCATCACTTAGGAGCTTATGTGATGTTGGGTTTAAGCTTTGCATATTCGGCTATATGTGTATATATACATATATATGTAAGCCCATTCGTGATATTACCTTAGGACTATGTATATATAACCGACAAAAAAATGGGGAAAACTAGCAAAGGTGAAGGCCGAATGAGCTATAGGAGGTGTGGATGACTTTTATGCATGTGGGTGTGTGTGTATGCCATTTAGTTGGTGACATTCGGCATTTCTTAATTAACATTAGAGATGAGTGAATGAAATCGGCATGTGTGTTTGTGAAAATGCCGAATGTGAATTTGGATAATATTGAGTAATGTATGTGCTTTAAAATGATGGAATGGAGTGGATGCTTTAAATGTGTTATGAACAATTATAAGTTAAATTAAGGTTTGCTAAATTACCATTGTCATTGCCGAATATACAAACATACACATGCATGTGTAATTGAAGTATGAATGTTTAGCAAGATGGTTAAACTAGTTAATTTATCGATTTAGCTCGAGAAGCTAAAGGTGGAGAGGCAAGCAAGGGCAAAGAAAAGATCATCGAGTAACCGAGTTGGAACCGTCTTACCCAACACAAAGTAAGTCATCAAGCATATATTTTGTATTGATCTAAATAGACATAATGTCTATGTAATCATGCTGAATGGAATGATAAATTTATATACATGTATGTATGTGGTGATGAAAGTGTTGAATGAAGAGAAAAGAGGTGAGATGTATTGAGTTGTTGACCTCGGCACTAAGAGTGCGGGTATAAACATTTATGATCATGAGATTGGCGCTAAGTGTGCGGGTTTAAATTGTACAGCACTAAGTGTGCGAGCTTGATTATGTAGCACTAAGTGTGCGAGCTTGATTATGTAGCACTAAGTGTGCGAATTTGATTATGTAGCACTAAGTGTGCGAGTTTGATTATGTAGCACTAAGTGTGCGAGTTTGATTATATAGCACTAAGTGTGCGAGTTGATTATATAGCACTGAGTGTGCGGACTTAATATATACGTTTGAATCATTATGGACACTAAGTGTGCGACATTATTAAGTCGATCACGAACAGCGGATCGGGTAAGTACCTTGAGTTCATGGCCAAAAGGCGCTATGTTTATAATTGGAGTTGAGCTTGGTAAGTTGAAACCTATGTGACAATTATAATTGAAGTCACGTACATAAGATTTATTGTGGAATAGGTGAAAGGCCGTTTAGTTGTATGATTGTAACGAAAATAAAATGATGTATGAAAATGCCTCAAATATCCTATTGATGAGTATATGGAATGTGAATGCATGATTTGGTATGAGATTGAACCGATGGGTCTGAGGAACTATGGCATGGTTCGGTATGGATGGAGTAACTAGCCTCGTTCCATCTTATTTCCTATTGTGATAATGTTATTAATGGATGGTAGTGCATTGCTTATGACTTACTGAGTTATATACTCACTTGGCGTTTCCTTGTCACCTATTTTAGGTTTCTTGGACTCGTCTCTTCTTGCGTGATCGGGCCGTCATTGGAGTCATCACACCGGCTAGCAAGTTTTGGTACTTTCTTCTTAGTTGGCTTAGGAGAACATTTCGGCATGTATAGGCTATTATGTTGTGTTTGAACTTTGGTATGTAAACTTTTAGCCATGCGAAAATGGCATGAATGTTCGGTTGGGTTTGGTTTCATAACGTTAGGTCGTAAATCTTGATAATTCGACCTTTTTATGCCATATGTCATGGTTGATTATTTTGGTGTTAAAATTCATGATATGGCAATAGTGTAGTAGGGGGATGTTTGACAATGATTAGCCTTTGGCATGGCTAGTCATGATCATAATTTGTGATATGTATGAAGAATTACTAGTTAGATTAAGGAGAAATCACGAAATGGGCATAGTTGCTTTCGTAACAGGTGCTGGCAGCAGCAGTGACGTGAGATTGAAAAATCACTAAAAATAGTAGGAGTGGAATTAATTGATGAATAAATTATGTATTCGAAGCTGGATGAGTCTATTTTCATATAGAAGCAACGAAAAGATCATATGGACAGTATGTTAAGAGATATTCAGGTTCTCGTGAGACAGGGTCAGAACGGTTTCAGGATTCCCTGTTCCGACTTTGGAAATTCATTATAAATTAACCAGAGAGAATTCAGAGTCATACCATATATGGATAGATTCCTCTCTGAGTCTAGTTTCTATAGAAACAAACGGAATCAGTATTGAAGCTCTGTCCAGGGAGATATCCAGGTCGTAATGCGCAAAGGTCAGTGTAGTCGATCCCTGTAACATGGGAGACTTTGACTAATAAACTGTACTAATTGGCCCGACCAAAAATTCTAGAAAACAATATGTAGATGGGCATATGAGTCTAGTTTCAGGGAAAAATCACAAAACTGATTTTCGAGTTGTGAAACTCAAGATATGATTTTTAAAGTGACTAGTATGCAGATTGGCAATGTCTGGGAAAATTTTTTTTATAAGGGGTTTAAAGTCTGTTAACACCTCGTGTTCGACTCCGGTGTCGGTCTCGGGTTCGGGGTGTTACATTTGATTGGTATCAGAGCTATGGTTTAGTCGGTTCTAGGACTACCATAGCACGTATGAGTCTAGCTATACATGCCGAATGTTAATGTTTAACTGTGTGATGACTTCTGACGGTTAAAATGTTTTTGTTTTGATTAGTAAATGGACCCCGGTGTAGAAAGAATCTTAGCGGATGACGTTGAAAGTGTATCAGCTGCTCCTGCACAAGGGACACCGCCTGTTGAACCTCAGTCATCTGCGAATAATCAAGGTGAGGGGGCTAAACAAGCCTTCTTTACCATGATGAATGAGTGGGTCGCGCAATATGCCCGAACCAATCCGGCTGTCCAACAATTCCCGAATTTGAATAATCCACCCCCGGAGCCAGTAATGCCATCAGTTACTGATCCTGTGAGGCTGAGTAAGCCACCTGTAGACTTGATTAGGAAGCGCGGGGCTGAGGAGTTCAGGGCCATAGTTACTGATGATGCTGAAAGGGCCGAGTTCTGGCTTGATAACACCATTCGGGTGTTTGATGAACTGTCATGCACACCCGATGAATGTCTAAAGTGTGCTATATCCTTGTTGCGGGACTCAGCCTACTATTGGTGGAGGACCCTGATTTCCATAGTCCCAAACGAACGAGTAACTTGGGACTTCTTTCAGACGGAATTTCGAAAGAAATATATTAGTCAACGGTTCATTGATCAAAAGCGTAAGGAATTCTTGGAACTCAAGCAAGGCCGTATGACAGTATCTGAATACGAACATGAATTCGTAAGACTCAGTAGGTATGCCCGGGAGTGTGTAGCTGATGAGGTTGCTATGTGCAAAAGATTCGAAGAAGGATTGAATGAAGATTTAAAGCTACTAATGGGTATTTTGGAAATAAAAGAATTCATAACACTAGTCGAACGAGCCTGCAAGGCGGAAGAACTTGGAAAGGAGAAGAAGAAGGCTGAATTTGAAGCTAGAGACTATCGTAAAAGATCGACGGGTAAAGCTCCGTTCTCAACCGTAAAGAAGTTCAGGGAGGACACTAATAAGTCGAGGACGACTGCGGGAATTTCCATCAGAGCAAGACCATCGACGGACTCCCGAGCTACTTCGGTAGCTAGTGTGGGCAATAATCGTCTAGAGAAACCTGAATGTCCCCAATGTGGAAGACGACACATAGGTGAATGTTGGGGTAAGTCTATTAACAGGGCCTGTTACGGATGCGGTTCGAAGGACCACTTCATTAGAGATTGCACGGAGCTTGATGAGAAGAATAAGATTCAAGGTGCAAGACCTAGTGGAGTGACAACTAGAGGTAGACCACCGAGAATTTTAGGAGGTAGGGGTGGTAGTCAGAGAGGGGCCTCTGATACGGCAGTTCGAGCCGAGAACCGCACTCCTGCTAGAGCATATGCCATCCGCGCACGAGAGGAGGCATCCTCCCCTGACGTCATCACTGGTACCTTCACTCTCTTTGATACTAATGTGATTGCATTGATTGACCCTGGCTCTACTCATTCATATGTATGTGAAACCTTAGCATCCAGTAAGACTCTACCTGTTGAGTCTACTGAGTTCGTAATTCGAGTGTCAAACCCTTTGGGTCAATGCGTACTTGTTGATAAAGTGTGTAAGAGATGCCCTCTAAAAATTCGAGAATCCTGTCTTCCGGCCGATTTGATGCTTTTGCCGTTTGACGAATTTGATGTTATACTTGGTTTGGATTGGTTGACCGCGCATGATGCGGTTGTGAATTGCAAAAGCAAGACTATTGATTTGAGGTGCGCAAATAACGAGATAATCCGAGTTGAGTCTACGGATTTGGAGGGGTTGCCAGCTGTAATATCAGCAATGTTGGCCCAGAAATATGTAAGAAAAGGGTGCGAAGCATACCTTGCGTATGTACTTGATGACAAAGAGTTAGAAAAGAAACCCGAATTTGTGCCGGTGGTTTGTGAATACCCGGATGTTTTTCCTGAAGAGTTACCGGGTTTGCCACCTGTTCGGGAGGTAGAGTTTGGTATTGAGCTTGTACCTGGGACTACGCCGATTTCGATAACTCCGTATCGTATGGCACCAACCGAGTTGAAAGAGTTAAAATCTCAGTTGCAAGAATTGACGGATAGAGGTTTTGCTCGACCAAGTTTCTCACCTTGGGGTGCACCAGTATTGTTCGTGAAAAAGAAGGACGGAACCATGAGGTTGTGCATTGACTATCGTCAACTGAATAAAGTGACGATAAAGAATAAATATCCGTTGCCGCGCATCGATGATTTGTTCGACCAACTGAAGGGAGCCTCAGTGTTCTCAAAAATAGATTTGAGATCGGGCTATTATCAGTTGCGAATTCGAGATTCGGACATACCCAAAACTGCTTTCAGAACGAGGTACGGTCACTACGAGTTCTTAGTGATGCCGTTTGGGCTCACTAATGCCCCTGCAGTATTTATGGATTTGATGAATCGGATCTTCAGACCATATTTGGATCGGTTCGTAGTTGTGTTCATTGATGACATCTTGGTCTATTCAAGAGATGAGATCGAACATGCTGAACACTTGAGATTAGTGTTGCAAGTTTTGCGGGATAAGAAGTTATATGCTAAGTTCAGTAAGTGTGAGTTCTGGTTAAGAGAGGTTAGTTTCTTGGGTCATGTGGTATCCGCATCGGGTATTCGAGTTGACCCGAACAAAATCTCACCCATACTTAACTGGAAACCTCCGAGAAATATTACTGAGGTTCGGAGCTTTTTGGGACTCGCCGGTTATTACCGACGATTTGTCAAAGGTTTCTCGATGATAGCCACACCAATGACGAAGCTACTTCAAAAGGATGCTAAGTTCGAATGGACGGAGAAATGTCAGAAAGGCTTCGATCAACTGAAAACTCATTTGACTGAAGCTCCAATTTTAGTGCAACCCGAATTAGGCAAAGAGTTTGTCATTTATAGTGACGCATCCCTACTCGGGTTGGGTTGCGTATTGATGCAAGAAGGTCGAGTTGTGGCCTATGCATCGAGACAATTGAAGCCACACGAGAGAAATTATCCAACCCATGATCTCGAGCTAACCGCCATCGTATTTGCTTTGAAAATATGGCAACATTATTTGTTTGGCGAAAAGTGCCATGTATTTTCGGATCACAAAAGTCTCAAATATTTGATGACTCAAAGAGACTTAAATCTGCGACAAAGACGTTGGCTTGAGTTGTTGAAAGATTACTAGCTTGTCATTGATTACCACCCGGGAAAGGCTAATGTGGTTGCGGACGCCTTAAGCCGGAAATCGCTGTTTGCTTTACGAGCGATGAATGTGCACTTGTCTGTTCTACCCGACAATGTGTTAGTAGCTGAATTAAAGGCCAAACCATCATTGATTCATCAAATTCGTGAAGCTCAGAAAGTCGACGATGAATTGGTTGCAAAACGGGCTGAATGTATTCCGGATATGGAATCCGAATTTCAAATTGATGAGGACGATTGTTTGAGGTTCAGAAGTCGTTTGTGTGTTCCAAGAAATTCGGAACTCATTTCGATGATTCTGAACGAAGCCCATTGTAGCCGAATGTCAATTCACCCGGGGAGTACGAAAATGTACAACGATTTGAAACGTCGATTTTGGTGGCATGGTATGAAACGGGACATCTCCGACTTTGTTTCGAGATGTTTAATATGTCAACAAGTGAAAGCGGAACATCAAGTGCCTTCAGGATTACTTCAGCCGATCATGATACCCGAGTGGAAATGGGATCGAGTCACAATGGACTTTGTGTCCGGACTACCATTGTCAACAAGTAAGAAGGATGCGATTTGGGTTGTTGTTGATAGACTGACTAAGTCGGCTCACTTTATCCCCGTGCGTACGGATTTTTCATTGGATAAACTAGCCGAATCGTATGTTTCTCAGATTGTGAGATTACATGGAGTACCTATTTCTATCGTGTCGGATAGAGATCCGAGATTCACCTCGCGATTTTGGAAGAAATTGCAAGAAGCGTTGGGTACCAAGCTGCATTTTAGCACCGCTTTTCATCCACAAAACGATGGTCAATCCGAGCGGATAATTCAGATACTTGAGGATATGTTGAGATGTTGCATCCTCGAGTTTAGTGGTTCATGGGAACGGTATTTACCTTTGATTGAATTCGCTTACAACAATAGTTTTCAATCAAGTATTAAGATGGCACCTTACGAGGCTTTGTACGGGCGTAAATGCCGTACACCATTGTTTTGGACCGAGCTCGGTGAAAGTAAAATTTTCGGAGTTGATTTGATTAAAGATGCCGAACGGAAAGTAAAAGTAATCCGTGAAAGTCTGAAGGCAGCCACAGATCGTCAGAAATCGTATGCGGACTTGAAACGAAAGGACATTGAATATCAGGTGGGAGATAAAGTGTTCCTTAAAGTTTCGCCTTGGAAAAAGGCACTCAGGTTTGGCCGTAAGGGCAAGTTGAGCCTGAGATTCATTGGGCCGTACGAAATCTCCGAACGAGTTGGTCCGGTTGCGTATAGATTGATTTTGCCCCCTGAGCTTGAAAAGATTCACGACATCTTTCATGTTTCGATGCTTCGACGCTATCGATCTGATCCATCGCACATAATTAGCCCATCAGAGGTTGAAATTCAAGCCGATATGAGTTATGAAGAAGAACCGATACGTATCCTAGCTCGTGAAGTGAAGGAGTTGCGAAACAAAAGGGTTCCGTTAGTGAAGGTGTTATGGCTCAAACACGGGATCGAGGAAGCTACTTGGGAAACCGAGAGCTCAATGAAAGAACGATACTCAAACCTATTTACCGGTAAGATTTTCGGGGACGAAAATTTCTCAAGTGGGGGAGAGTTGTAACAGCCCAAAATTTACCCTAGTCGGGAAGTGGTTTCGAGACCGCTAAACCGAGTCACCGAAATGTTTGAATGTGATAATTATTGTCTAGAATATGTAATTATGAATGTGTGAAAATTTCAAGCTTCGATTTAGTCGATTGCATGTGAATTTAGTTAATAGGACTTATGCGAAAAAAAAATTTTAAAATGTGATAGGTCAATGCGTAAGGACCTATTAGTGCATGTGGAAAAAGGGGGGGACTTGCATGTCAAATTCCCCCCTTTAGTAGTGGCCGGCCATGACAAATAAGGTGGACAAGGTGTGATGGGCAAAACATGTCATAGACATGTTTTGTTGGTGCATCATGGGATGAATAACAAAATAAAAAGTTAATAATAAAGAAATGGAAAAAAAGAATGATGAAAGGAAAAAAAAGGGATCATCATTCATGTTCTTGCTAGTGAATCTAAAGAAGAAAGAAAAATTGTTCATCTTTTATCATCCTTGGCCGAAAATGCTAAGAAGAAGGGGGAAGGGGAAGTAAGACATTCGGCCACTCCTTCTAGTCTTGAATAAGGTATGTAATGCATGGTAGCTTTTGGAAATTGTTGAATGTATTAAGCTAGTTACTAAGTCCCTTACTTAGCCCATGTTCAAATCTTGAATATTGTTGGTAACATGAGCAATCGGTCATCTTAAGTCACTATTAAGGTAAGGAAGTTTGTACTAGCTTTTGAAATTTTAGTTAATATTGAGTGAGTTATCAAGTGATTTTTGTAAACCATGTTGAAATTTTGATTTTGGGGGTAAGTATGGTTTTCAGCTATAAGAGATTAATAAGGGTGATGATTGTGTTACATGCTAAACTTAGATGAAATTGTGTGATTTGATAAATTAAAAGTAATAGTATAGTTGATGAATATATATAGATATACATATTCGGCCATCACTTAGGAGCTTATGTGATGTTGGGTTTAAGCTTTGCATATTCGGCTATATGTGTATATATACATATATATGTAAGCCCATTCGTGATATTACCTTAGGACTATGTATATATAACCGACAAAAAAATGGGGAAAACTAGCAAAGGTGAAGGCTGAATGAGCTATAGGAGGTGTGGATGACTTTTATGCATGTGGGTGTGTGTGTATGCCATTTAGTTGGTGACATTCGGCATTTCTTAATTAACATTAGAGATGAGTGAATGAAATCGGCATGTGTGTTTGTGAAAATGCCGAATGTGAATTTGGATAATATTGAGTAATGTATGTGCTTTAAAATGATGGAATGGAGTGGATGCTTTAAATGTGTTATGAACAATTATAAGTTAAATTAAGGTTTGCTAAATTACCATTGTCATTGCCGAATATACAAACATACACATGCATGTGTAATTGAAGTATGAATGTTTAGCAAGATGGTTAAACTAGTTAATTTATCGATTTAGCTCGAGAAGCTAAAGGTGGAGAGGCAAGCAAGGGCAAAGAAAAGATCATCGAGTAACCGAGTTGGAACCGTCTTACCCAACACAAAGTAAGTCATCAAGCATATATTTTGTATTGATCTAAATAGACATAATGTCTATGTAATCATGCTGAATGGAATGATAAATTTATATACATGTATGTATGTGGTGATGAAAGTGTTGAATGAAGAGAAAAGAGGTGAGATGTATTGAGTTGTTGACCTCGGCACTAAGAGTGCGGGTATAAACATTTATGATCATGAGATTGGCGCTAAGTGTGCGGGTTTAAATTGTACAGCACTAAGTGTGCGAGCTTGATTGTGTAGCACTAAGTGTGCGAGCTTGATTATGTAGCACTAAGTGTGCGAATTTGATTATGTAGCACTAAGTGTGCGAGTTTGATTATGTAGCACTAAGTGTGCGAGTTTGATTATATAGCACTAAGTGTGCGAGTTGATTATATAGCACTGAGTGTGCGGACTTAATATATACGTTTTAATCATTATGGACACTAAGTGTGCAACATTATTAAGTCGATCACGGACAGCGGATCGGGTAAATACCTTGAGTTCATGGCCAATAGGCGCTATGTTTATAATTGGAGTTGAGCTTGGTAAGTTGAAACCTATGTGACAATTATAATTGAAGTCACGTACATAAGATTTATTGTGGAATAGGTGAAAGGCCGTTTAGTTGTATGATTGTAACGAAAATAAAATGATGTATGAAAATGCCTCAAATATCCTATTGATGAGTATATGGAATGTGAATGCATGATTTGGTATGAGATTGAACCGATGGGTCTGAGGAACTATGGCATGGTTCGGTATGGATGGAGTAACTAGCCTCGTTCCATCTTATTTCCTATTGTGATAATGTTATTAATGGATGGTAGTGCATTGCTTATGACTTACTGAGTTATATACTCACTCGGCGTTTCCTTGTCACCTATTTTAGGTTTCTTGGACTCGTCTCTTCTTGCGTGATCGGGCCGTCATTGGAGTCATCACACCGGCTAGCAAGTTTTGGTACTTTCTTCTTAGTCGGCTTAGGAGAACATTTCGGCATGTATAGGCTATTATGTTGTGTTTGAACTTTGGTATGTAAACTTTTAGCCATGCGAAAATGGCATGAATGTTCGGTTGGGTTTGGTTTCATAACGTTAGGTCGTAAATCTTGATAATTCGACCTTTTTATGCCATATGTCATGGTTGATTATTTTGGTGTTAAAATTCATGATATGGCAATAGTGTAGTAGGGGATGTTTGACAATGATTAGCCTTTGGCATGGCTAGTCATGATCATAATTTGTGATATGTATGAAGAATTACTAGTTAGATTAAGGAGAAATCACGAAATGGGCATAGTTGCTTTCGTAACAGGTGCTGGCAGCAGCAGTGACGTGAGATTGAAAAATCACTAAAAATAGTAGGAGTGGAATTCATTGATGAATAAATTATGTATTCGAAGCTCGATGAGTCTATTTTCATATAGAAGCAATGAAAAGATCATATGGACAGTATGTTAAGTGATATTCAGGTTCTCGTGAGACAGGGTCAGAACGGTTTCTGGATTCCCTGTTCCGACTTTGGAAATTCATTATAAATTAACCAGAGATAATTAGGAGTCATACCATATATGGATAGATTTCACTCTGAGTCTAGTTTCTATAGAAACAAACGGCATCAGTATTGAAGCTCTGTCCAGGGAGATATCCAGGTTGTAATGCGCAAACGTCAGTGTAGTCGATCCCTGTAACATGGGAGACTTTGACTAATAAACTTTACTAATTGGCCTGCCCAAAAATTCTAGAAAAAAATATGTAGATGGGCATATGAGTCTAGTTTCAGGGAAAAATCACGAAACTGATTTTCGAGTTGTGAAACTCAAGATATGATTTTTAAAGTGACTAGTACGCAGATTGGCAATGTCTGGGAAAATTTTTTTTATAAGGGGTTTAAAGTCTGTTAACACCTCGTGTTCGACTCCGGTGTCGGTCTCGGGTTCGGGGTGTTACAGAATTACTAGTATTAACATGGATGAAACAAAATTAAATTGAATTGCCATACTTTATTTTTATTTACTACAAAGAGAGAATGATTTCTGTCTTTTGTTTTGTTTCGAACCATCTTATATAGATAGAGTAAGGCCAAATTACAACCAACTAAACATTTTCTATTTTAATTAGCGTGGCTAAATAGTATGACCAAGTTTTGCTTACTATAATTAGCACTTCTTTTTCTTTTTGGAAGCGATTAACTCGTTAATTTTCCAACAAACTTGATATAGTAAAAATAATTAACTAACACGTGACGTAATATAACTATTTAAGGTTTCTATATATAAATGAAAATGATGAATAAAATTGTCGACTTAGCTCGATTGGCATCGACCTTGTTGCACATGCAGGAGACCATGGGTTCGAGCATGTTGAAGGGCATTAATGATCTCCTATATTAAGGGTTGGGGAGGAATTATGAGTAGTTCTAGGGATTGTATAAAAAACGATGAATAAAATTATCCATTATTAATTTCTTTTCTATATTATATTAATAATTTATTATATGGTTAGATATAGATAATTAAATATGTATGTTTAATAATATTGAAAATTATAGTATTTTATTAATTTTAAATATTTTTAAAAATAAAAATTTATTAATAATATAATAATAATAAGCTTGACTTAAGTTAATTTTTATGTAAAAATAAAATCACCCATAAAGGTTAAGTCATTCTAGAGGGAAAGAAAAATGGCTTATTTTTGGTTGACTTGTATGTTATTTTCCATTGACCAAACTGTTTTTCATGAGACAAACACAAGAAAATGTAGAAAATATTTTTTGGAAACCGTTTTCAATGAAACAAACAGAGCCTGCCTTGACTGAGTTGGTATCACAAGTCAAGCGGAACCAACTCTGGTGGGTAGATTACTTGAATTCAAAGTCTCATTGCAATTTCATATAATTATTTCATGTATCAGCAATGGTATACAAGTGTAGTTATAATGCTACTAGGTATCTTTAATAAACAAAATATGCAAGTATGCTTTTATTTTATTTCAATTTAATGGTAAGGTTTTTTTTTTAAAAAAATAATATCCATTCAACGAAAAAAAGTACAAGTGAGGATCAAATCTCGGATAAATGTACAAAATAAGATGTAAATACAAAATGAATTATAGAAGAAAATCATACTTTGTCTGAATCAAGTTGAAAACTCTATCATATGTCGGTGTTTAGCCATTAGGCTGTGAAGGTTAGACCTTGATGTGTATAGTTTTGTCATGCCTTCACTGTTGTTACAATGGGCACACCACAAGCACCCAATAAATGCAAAAATCTCAAGCAAAAATAGGCAAACTAAAGCTACTTGAGAGCTCTCAAAAATGGGAAATCGAACCCTTAGTAGAGGAGCCAAGTAATGCAATATTATGTTGGAAAAGAGGATGCTCATTCGCATGTCATTGGCGTCCACAGGCCGATACTATGCTGGCTAATACAAAACTCAATGAGAAGGAAGATAAAGGGGGAAGGGAGGGTTGATTTTCAGCCATATAATCGTCAACAACCACTTTGCCAGCCGAAAGGTTAAAGCCTTACTTTAATAGCAATGTTGACAACTTTGAAAGCTCATATTTAAATTACTCTTGCCACTAAAATAGAAATATTTATAAAAAAATAATAATTTAAATAATATAAATTAATAAATAATTCATAAATTATTTTAAAAAAATTACACGAATTGTCGTCTCCTGCTACCCATATTTATCAAAGGAAAAAAGGGTAAAATATATGCAATTACCCAGCCTAATTTTGGGAAATTTTGATTGGTGGAAAAAACCTATTACGACTAAAAGGCATAGTATAAAATTCTTCAATACTATCATCTCCTCTAAACGATCAAAACTTAACCCCCCATGGCATCCCTTTATCTGTCTTCGATTTCTCCACTTTTATCGTGTTGTCTAAGATCACCGCCATCATCAATCCCACTATTATCGGCAGTGAGAACACGATGTTCACGAATGCACTAAATTGAAAAAATCATTCACTTTATTTTACCCTCTTTTATCATTGAAGATTATGGGATTGGAGTTTTCAAAAATAAAAATAAAAACACTTACTCAGGCTATATCGGTGTGAGCGAGGCCATGATGGGATGGGTTCCAATATTGATTGCATAATTGAGGGATGGAAATCCCTAAGAAGAGTGATAATCCTGTTATGATAAGGTTTCTCGTGTAATTTATGTTTCTGAATTGCAGACATGATAATCTAACGGAACCTGCAATCAACAAAGCAACAATATTTTCATTAAGGTTACTAAGATTAAATAAACCAATATTTAGTCCTAAATGAAATAAATTTTTTTCATCTTGGTCCATATTTGTCTTTGACAAAATTGGGAAATTTTGTCATGAACTTGGATTCGGATGATGTAACACTTTTAATTTACAACGCCATCACCTAAAATTTTAAAATCTAAAAAATGTAAGAAATATATTAGAATATTAATTAAAAAAATCAGGTGATGGCATAGTAGAATTTAATAATATCATTTTAGTGTACTTTAATGGAATCTAAATTTAAGGATTAAATTGAGAAAGGTTATCAAGTTCTTAAACTAATATGACCTTTTTTGCCAAAAAAATTTATATCGAGCTCAAATTTGGACACCCCAAACTCGACCGAGACGGTCCGACCTAAATTTTGAGCGACACATTAGCCATCGACGTGATTCTCTGAAAAACTACCACAAATCACACCAACCATCCATACTGACCATACATATACAAAATATTTCATACAAGCATTTACTCCTAAGAGCATGCTTTTCTAAATTAAACTATAAGTCATATAATAAGCGGAATAAGGCGTACCTGGATTTTGGCAAGTTGTACTAGCTGCAAAATGTCTCGTTAGATCATATGGGCAGTATCATATAATTCAAACAGCAAATTTAGCCAAACAAGCAAACATGGAGATTAAAAAATCCCAAAATTTAAAATAGACTAAAAAATCCAATTACAACCCTCTAAAAAATTGTTCTTAAATTGTCTAAAATTATCTAAGCCCCATTCCAATTCTCTAGGCTAAAAATGTCCCACATTCCCTTCTTGGGATTTTATAAGATTGGCGAACATACTGTAAAAACAAAGTTTGTGTGATGGATCATTGAACTGCTGCCCTAATCGTTATCCCATGCACTAATTATCGTGAAGGGAGAAGAAAGCAAAGAGATGAGCTCAGGAAAGCTCAGTGAATACACATGTACACAACACAAAAAGACAGACATCAATAATTTATGTACTAACCAATACTAAAATTTAGGGTAATAAATAAATTGATAATAAACTAAGTTTTCTTCTAAAGCTAAACAAATGTTAAAAAATATTTGTTTTCAAAACTTCGATAGCTTACTGGGCCATTTTGGTGGCTAATGTAATCTTCCGAATTCAAGTCTAACGTCTAGGCCGGGTTGGGGACGTTAGATTTGCTGGCATAAGTGCCTAGTTTTTCTAAATTTGCATCGTGAAATTTTGAAATATGTTTGCATGTGTGCATCAAAAAGGGGTATTTTTGGGAAAAACCACGCCACAAGATTTTTGAAAATTTTATTTTTCTGTAAGAAATTAAATCCAAGATTATTGTTAAAAATTTAGATAAATTGTAAACTTTAGATTGTGAACATTTAGAAGGATAAATAATGCTTCAACTTTTGTTTGAAAACTATAAATATACTTTAGATTTAAAACTTTAGAAAGATCACTATGAACACCAAAGGCTGATGTGGTAGGGGTTGGCCACGTAGGGCTGCACCTATAGAGTTACCCATTGTCCAGGGAGAAAACCCAATACCAGAGGAGGATTATGTTGAGAACGAAAATGGTGATGACACGATGACCCAGGTGATGTTGAGGATTTTACAAAGGGTTACTGGAGCCCAAACTGGATCACGAAGCGGGGGATCTGTTGTGGAGAGTGTAACACCCCTCGCCCGTATCCGACGCCGGCACAGGGTTCGAGGTGTTACCTAACTTAAACTCAACCAATCACACAAAAATCGGGCCGTAAAATTTTGATCAATTTAAAAATTTTCATTTCACATACATTTTGTCCCTTAAACGGGCTCACGAGGCCCAAAACATGCATTAGAGGTGGTTCGAGACTAAATCGAGAACTTAAGAAAAACTTAAAAAAATTTCATGCTTTAAGTCTCCACACGCCCGTGTGGATACAGACCGTTTAGTCACACACACCCGTGTGGCTTGGGACACACCCGTGCCCTTAGCCCGTGTCCAACACTGACTTTAAAACACGGCCATGGCACACGCCCATGGGGCCAGACTGTGTGTCACACACGGTGTAGACACACGCCCGGGTGTCTACCCGTGTAGACAATTACAAGGCTATTTTCCAAGCCATTTGTCACCCTCACAACATATGCACACATACTTATCCAATAATATACAACACGGCATAAATGAGCTCTTAAACATCTACAAACAAGTTATGCTCATGTCAATTTCTTATGCAATAAATATCACTGAATTTACTCATATCATTACCATGTACTTGTTATAACTACCATTCTGTCACAAACCTCATGTCCATCACTAAGCATGCATAATCATATCCACAAACCATTCATGAGGCATTATTAACTATTTACAATCACTTAATCTTGCATCAGTTACTTACTCATCAATGAATCTCAATTTAACCTCCAGGCATACATGTTGTAAGCCACATCACAATAGATAATAACATACATGCATAAGAATAATCATATAGGCCCATAATGTCATTAGCCAACATAGGCCCATTCACATGACTATATACTACCTAAAGAACAAGCCAATTCCTTTGGCTATATCATAATATCACATACTCAACATTAAAACCCTATACATGCCATAAAATCAAAACACTAGGATTTACTTACGCCGATAGTGTTAACTCGACAGTGTGATAATATCTCTGACGGCCTTCAACCCGAGCCAGCCTAGCAACCCTCTGGAACATGGGAAAGAAAGGGGGTAGGCTTTACGCTTAGTAAGTTCATATGAAAACAATAAGCAATCCATTAACATGTTTTATCAATGTTTACAACATATTCTCAAATTCATGACAAGCTGTCTTCCTGGAAACAGTCACGAAATTATTTATATCTTGAGCTACGAAACTCCAAATTAAGTTCCATTAATTTTCCTTGAAACTAGACTCATGTACCTTTCAACCATAAAATTTACAGAATTTTTGGTTGGAAATTAGTACAGTTTATTCCTCAAAATTAACCCTGATTCACTATCTGACAGTTTAGAACCTTCTGCACGAAAGTTCAATTATCTCATAGCACAAAACTCGAATAATGTTCTCGTCTATTTCTCTTGAAACTAGACTTATAAAGGATTATAATAATATAAATCATAATGCATAACCATTTTTTACAATTTATAATGATTTTCTCAAATCAGAACAGGGGATTTCGAAGTCATTCTGACTCTGCCCCACACAACTTCAAATATCTGATTATAGGAAATTCTTTCGCTTACACAGTTTATTTTATAAGAAACTAGACTCAATAAGATTTATTTTTATATTTTATTAAGTTTCTAACTCATCTTCCACTATTTTTAGTGTATTTTCAAATTTACACTACTACAGTAACTCAAATCTGTCAAGGCTAAGTTACTCATTCATGATCATTGTTCACAAATTTAGTACAACATCATTTCATCCATCATGGTAAAAACACATATTTATGCATCATAGATCATCACATACCAAGGCATTCTCATAGGCTTAGTGTACATACCTGCACAACTCGTAACATAACTCAAGTGCATACTCACCAATGACTTACCTCATTAGGACCATCATCAACTCTTTCCCCGGATTACTCGTTGAACACTTAGAATACTAATTGGATACTCAGAAAAACCTTTGCACATAAGTGCCTCAACTGTAGCTAAAGATACCTCATATCTCATGGCATTTAAATGTTCACTCTCGAGCTAGTCATCTAGACTCATAATTCCTAATGACATGTCACTCGTATCCTATTTTATTCTTAAGGTTCAAATGGGATTTTTCCTCGCTTATCAAGGCTTTGTCTCATCATATTTATATTAATCACATACACATTAATATTTGTACAATTCATGTGATGATAACATTTAAATACATGTATAGCATGGTTTTATTTACATATGAACTTACCTCGATGCCACAAAGGTGAAAAGGACGTAATCGTCCATAAATTGATTTTCCCCGTTCTAGGCCCAAATCACATTTTTCAACATCTAAAACATCAAATTTAGCTAATTAAAACAATGTACTGATCAAATTAGTTCATTGACACACTTTGGAAAAAATTACAATTTTGGCCTCTATTTTGCCAAAGTTACCAAATTGCACCTAGGCTCGCAAAATGATTTTTTATTAAATTTATTTACCCTTTTAGACTAGATGAACCATTTTCATAACTATAGCAACTCACAATATCAACTATTTCATACACTTACACTTATTATACTACTTTGCAAAATATCCCATTTTTAGGAGTTTTCATGCTATCTTCCTTCACAAAAAATTGTTTATAACACTACCAAGACTCATTTTCTTCCACAAAAACTCAGAAAACAACACATATACTTTCATGGAAAAACCCTAGACTCTTAATCATTTTGCAAAATAGTCTCCTCTTATGGAAGCTCATGCTTTAGGGGTTCCAAAAAATGTAAAAATCTTCAAGAAAAAGCATTAAAATCCTTACTTTCAAGGGAGTTTCTTTGCTGAAAGTTCACAGCTTCAAAACCCTTTTCTTTTCTGGTATTTTCGATCAAAGAAGAAGGAAGAAAATGAAAAAGTTGAAGCTAAGTCCTTAGGGTACCATTTTATTACCTAATATGACATCACCTTACCAAATACATTGACCATTTGAAATTTCTTGTCCCATGGCCGGCCAAGCCATATTTAGGGGTATAATTTCACTTTAAAGGCCCCCAATTTTAATACTCTAGCTATTAGACATATTTGGGTACTAAAATATAACTTTGACCTTTTACGCGATTTAGTCCTTTTTCGAAATTAGACTAGAAATCGCTAAAATTAATATACCAAAATTTTCATGCACCTTTATAAACATGTTATATCACATAAAATAATATCAAAATAATTTTCTCCAGCCTTAGAATAGTGGTTCCGAAACCACTGTTCTGACTAGGCCCAAAATCGGGTTGATACAATTCTCCCCCCCTTAGGGATTTTTTTCCCCCGAAAATCTTACAAGAATAAGTTGGTTTCAACTTTCACAAGTTACTACCACTCTTTTCTTAATATTACAAATCAACTCAGTCTCATACTCAGGATTTCTTGTAGCATTTCTATAGTTGCTATACAAACCTCGACTTAATTCGAAACACTAGAGGCTGACATTCTAGGAACTATAAACTCAAAAACATACGATTCAGTTACATCTATCGAATAACATATTTGTACATACCATAACCATGCGGACTTTCATCATCAATCTATCACAATTCAACTTGCATCCCTGCTTTTTCTCAGGGATAAATGATATCCCAATACGAAATTCATAATAACCCCTTTCTCATTTTCTTTCCACTGTCATCACTGGCAGTAATAATCTCGAATACATTCAATATTTGGCTTTATCGGTAGACAATTCAACATCATTTGGAAAAATAGATAAGATACTGCTGTGAACTTTGTACTCAATTTTTTGCATAACCCGAAGTTTCTCGGTACTCATATCTTACTCGGAAATAATAATAACAAAATCAAAAATTAAGTCCTCTCTGAAATTCCAAATTGAAAGTCAAATCATGCTTTACTAGTTTAATTTACCACTTATAGCCACATTTCTATACCCTGGTCACCTACTGTTTAGAAACTTTACTATCATGAATTAAATGATTTCAACTTCATAAATGTAGCCTCTTTATTAATCAGGATAACTATACTTATAACCACATCACTTGAATAAGAAAAATCCAACTAATATATTTCCATATCATACTTTCAAGAGTACAATTCTTTCATTTCCGACTACACATTTACATACCAATGAATGTGCAACATTTTTCCCAGGGTAGAGAATAAACTTAGATGTACATAACTCAGATTTACTTTTGTAGAATAACCATTCTTTACCCCAAGAATTTTAAAGAAATTTCAACACTGAAATCCCCGCACTTTTATAGTTGAGTAAGAAGCATAATCATAACAGATTCTAATATCGTAAGTCAAAGATTACACGTAAAGATAAGCCAAGCTCGATAAATCTCGAAACAAGAATGAGAGAAAAACCAATATATGAAATTCCAAGATATAAGACTATACCAGAAATCCGAGAACATAATCCAAAAGAAAATAATGAAGAAAATCTGAAAAATCCCTCAGAGAAAACTATAAGGAAACTACCATCCATACGCTCTGGAATTCCATCATAACAGGGAAAAATATTTCCATAAATATATAAAATCATAATCAATAGAAACATTAAAATGATCTCACCTGAATTTCCATCTTTGACTTCTTTCCAGCATATCAAAAAAGAATTTTGAAATATAATGAATGTTGATCATAACCAATCGGATTAACAAAACTTCCTGTCTAATATCACAATTGCTAACAATCTCATCCAATAAAATTTTCACTAGGAATGGACAACCATACATATTCCCAAGGATAGAGGAAAATAAATAATACTCAAAAGAGAGAGGTAGCTAAAATTTTACTTAATTGAATCTATCATACACAGACATCTTTGCAAATCTGACTTCATTCCTCTGATTAATCCTATCCTCACTAACCCAATAATATTCTATTATTGCACTTTTTAGTTCACATTTGTAAACCCATGCAACTTATCTATCGTAAATTTCGTCATATAACTATTTTGGTAAGGGGGTGAAGATTCTAAAGCCTTAAACTTCTCAACTCTTACACAAATACACATTTAACAGCATCACAGCATCATGCACATCTGATTCAAACATTTCAAATTTCTAACTTGTTATAAACACACTTTCACATATCGTAGTAGCACATGCAACTTTATTACACATGAATACTAGCCAAACATCAATGAATTTGTCACAATACAAATTTTCATTTCCTTCACTCGAACTATTATTAATGTCTTATCAAGTTCTTACATTTAGTCTTAATCACTTGCCAGTATTTATCAAATTGGAGAACGTCTTACGGTTTTAAGTACATCGCTTACTTGATGCCATAGTCCAATTATGGTCTTATACTAGATCCCGTCCATCTGTGTCTATGCTGTGTCCCAGACAGGTCTTATACTGACACATGTAACTGTGCCGATGCATGTCCCAGACATGTCTTATACTAGCACATCTCGTAGCTGACGCATATCCCAGACATGTCTTACACTAGCACATCTCATAGCCGACGCATGTCCCAGACATGTCTAACATTGGCTAACATCTCGAGGCCGATGCATGTCCCAGACATGTCTTACACTAGCACTCGTCTCAATGCCGATGCCATGTCCCAGACATAGTCTTACACTGGCTCTCATTATGTGGCTGATCATATCCTAGACATGTCTAACACTGGCGCACATATCTCATGTATTGCCATGGTCCAACCATGGTCTTTTCTGTCAATTCATTAGTAAACGATCGTACTCATTCCCTGCGTTCCACCCAACTTGGTCTTTCATTACAACTTTCATGCTATTGTGACATTTATGATTCTATAACTGAGATTATAAAGCATAACATTACAGCATCTTGACTTCATTAATCTAGACATAAATGTCAACCACATGTATATACTGATTATTAATCATGCAATAAAAGGATTCATACATACATTCTGTCATTTCAAACAATTTTTTTATAAACACTTGGTCAATCAAGTTGGACATTTAACATCGTATGAATACTAACATGCATAAAAGAGCTTTTCACAACTTAACTTTATTTTATTCCACTATTTCACATTATTTAACTCAAGAGCATCACATAATGGATACTAGTTCATGTAAAAATCATGAATTTCTTTTCATACCTTTCCCACTTTCATCATATCACAAGCATGATTCAATAATCTCAACTTTACTATTATCTCTATCAAGATTTGCTTGGTTGAAACTCATTCCTGTCTTAACCAACAGTTTTCTTAGGGCCGGAAGATATCACACTATCACGATTAATACTATGGCATGTATAACTAGACTCTATTACGCTAGGTTAGTCCGAGAATCGACTAAACCATGCTCTGATACCACTAAATGTAACACCCCTCGCCTATATCCAACGTCGGGACAGGGTTCAAGGTGTTACCTAACTTAAACTCAACCAATCACACAAAAACCGGACTGTAAAATTTTGATCAATTTAAAACTTTTCATTTGACATACATTTTGTCCCCTAAACTGGCTCACGAGGCCCAAAACATGCATTAGAGGCGGTTCGGGACTAAACTGAGAACCTAAGAAAAACTTAAAAGCTTTTCATGCTTTAAGGCTCCACACGCCCGTGTGGATATAGACCGTGTAGTCACACACACCCGTGTGGCTTAGGACACACCCGTGCCCCTAGCTCGTGTGCTACACTGACTTTAAAACACGACCATGGCACACGCCCATGGGGGCAAACCGTGTGTCACACACGGTCTAGACACACGCCCGGGTGTCTACCCGTATAAACAATTACAAGGCTATTTTCCAAGCCATTGTCACCCTCACAACATATGCACACATACTTATCCAATAATATACAACATGGCATAAATGAGCTCTTAAACATCTACAAACATGTTATGCTCATGTCAATTTCTTATGCAATAAATATCATTGAATTTACTCACATTATTACCACATACTTTTCATAACTACCATTCCATCACAAACATCATATCCATCACTAGGCATGCATAATCATAACCACAAACCATTCATGAGGCATTATTAACTATTTACCAATCACTTAATCTTGCATCAATTACTAACTCATCAATGAATATCAATTTAATCTCTAGGCATACATGCTGTAAAGCCACATCACAAGAGATAATAACATACATGTATAAGAATAATCATATAGGCCCACAACGTCATTAGCCGACATAGGCCCATTCACATGACTATATACTACCTGAAGAACAAGCCAATTCCTTTGGCTATATCATAATATCACATACTCAACATTAAAACCCTATACATGCCATAGACTCAAAACACTAGGATTTACTTACGCTGATAGCGTTAACTCGACAGTGTGATAATATCTCTGACGGCCTCCAACCTGAGCTAACCTGGCAACCCTAAGGAACATGGGAAAGAAATGGGGGTAAGCTTTACGCTTATTAAGTTCATATGAAAGCAATAAGCAATTCATTTACATGTTTTATCAATGTTACAACATATTCTCAAATTCACGACAAGCTATCTTCCTAGCAACAGTCACTAAATTATTTATACTTGGAGCTACGAAACTCCAAATTAAGTCCCGTTAATTTTTCTTGAAACTAGACTCATGTACATTCTACCATAAAATTTCTATAATTTTTGGTATAGCAAATTAGTACATTTTATTCCTCAAAGTTACCCCTGATTCACTGTCTGATGGTTCAGATACTTTTGTACTAAAGTTCAATTATCTCATAGCACAAAACTCGAATAATGTTCTCGTCTATTTCTATTGAAACTAGACTCATTAAGGATTCTAAGAATATAAATCATAACTCATAATCATTTTTTTACAATTTATAATGATTTTCTCAAATCAGAATAGGAGATTTCGAAGTCATTCTGACTCTGTCCCACGCAACTTCAAATATCTCATTATAGGAAATTCTTTTGCTTACATAGCTTCTTTTATAAGAAACTAGACTCAATAAGATTTATTTTTATATTTTATTAAGTTTCTAACTCATTTTCTACTATTTTTAGTGTATTTTCAAATTTACACTACTGCAGTAACTCAAATCTATCAAGGCTAAGTTACTCATTCATGATCATTGTTCACAAATTTAATACGACATCATTTCATCCATCACGGTAAGAACACATATTTATGCATCATAGATCATCACATACCAAGGAATTCTCATAGCCTTAGTGTACATACCTGTACAACTCGTAACATAACTCAAGTGCATACTCACTAATGACTTACCTCATTGGGACCATCATTAACTTTTTCCTCGGATTACCCATTGAACACTTGGAATACTAATTGGATACTAGGAAAAACCTTTCCACATAAGTGCCTCAAATGTAGCTAAAGATACCTTATATCGCATGACATTTAAATGTTCACTCTCGAGCTAGTCATCTAGACTCATAATTCCTAATGACATGTCACTCATATCCTATTTTATTCTTAAGGTTCAAACGAGATTTTTTCTCGCTTATCAAGGCTTTGTCTCATCATATTTATATTAATCACATACACATTAATATTTGTACAATTCATGTGATGATAACATTTAAATACATGTATAGCATGGTATTCTTTACATATGAACTTACATTGATACCACAAAGGTGAAAAAGACGTAATCGTCCATAAATTAATTTTCCCCATTCTAGGCCCAAATCGCATTTTTCAACATCTAAAACATCACATTTAGCTAATTAAAACATTGTACTAGTCAAATTAGTCCATTGACACACTTTAGCAAAATTTACAATTTTTCCCTCTATTTTGCCAAAATTACCAAATTGCCCCTTGGCTCGTAAAATGATTTTTATTCAATTTATTTACTCTTTAAGAATAGATGAACCGTTTTCATAACTATAGCAACTCACAATATCAACTATTTCATACACTTACACTTATTATACTACTTTGCAAAATATCCCCTTTTTAGGAGTTCTCATGCAATCTTCCTTCACAAAAAGTGTTTATAACACTACCAAGACTCATTTTTTTCCACAAAAACTCAGCAAACAACTCATATAATTTCATGGAAAGACCCTAGACTCTTAATCATTTTGCAAAATAGTCCCCTCTTATGAAAGCTCATGCTTTAGGTGTTCCAAAAATGTAAAAATCTTCAAGAAAAAGCATTAAAATCACTTACTTTCAAGGGAGTTTATTTGCTGAAAGTTCAAAGCTTCAAAACCCTTTTCTTTTCTGGTATTTTCGGTCAAAGAAGAAGGAAGAAAATGAAAAAGTTGAAGCTAAGTCCTTAGGGTACCATTTTATCACCTAATATGACATCACCTTCCCAAATACATTGACCATTTGAAATTTCTTGTCCCATGGTCGGCCAAGCCATATTCAGGGGTCTAATTTCACTTTAAAGGCACCCAATTTTAATACTTTAGCTATTAGGCACATTTGGGTACTAAAATATAACTTTTACCTTTTACGTGATTTAGTCCTTTTTCGAAATTGGACTAGAAATCGATAAAATTAATATAACAAAATTTTCATGCACCTTTATAAACATGTTATATCACATAAAATAATATCAAAATAATTTTCTCCGGCCTCAGAATAGTGGTTCTGAAACCACTGTTCTGACTAGGCCCAAAATCAAGCTGTTACAGAGAGGCTCCGAACGAATGGGTTAGACATGTTCAAAGGCGTTGTTGGAACAAATCCAACGGTGGTTGAGTATTGGATGGAGTCAGTGGAAAGAATTGTGATGGATTTAGACTATACTTTGGAACAAAACTTGAAGAGCACTATGTCTCGCTAAGAGAAGAGGCATATCATCGGTGGTAGTTTGCCGTAAGAAGTATGCAAGTTGACCACATAAATTGAAAATACTTTCAAGAGGCCTTCCAGAAAAAGTTTGTGAGCACCATGTATGCGGAGGTTCGTAGGCTCAAATTTATCGAGCTAAAACAAGGAGACAAGTCCGAGGTAGAATATAAGGCTGAATTCCTGAGGCTTAGTGGATATGCTCAAGCTATGATCACCATGAAGCAGGATAAATGCTTGAGGATCGAAAATGGGATGCATTTTGACCGCAAGATTCAAGCTTCTCCACACTAAAAACGAGTGTTTTAAACCCTAGTGGAGAAAGCCAAAATAGTGGAAGAGATTAAACTAGTGAATCACGAAAAACGACAAAAAAGTAAGGTCCTAGTTAAAAGAGATTTGGGTTCCACTAGTTCAAACTTTCATCCCGTAAAATGATTTAGAGAGGGTAGACCACAGAGAAGGGGCACACTGACTAACTCTAGGGGAAAGGTTACCACTATAAATATTGTGGAAACTGCCACTTGGGAGATTGTTGGAAGAAAATGGGTGCTTATTTGAAATACAGATTAATGGAGCATTTGATGTAAGATTGTTCTTGTTCGAGTAATCAAGCACAAACTTCGACCCAAAATTATGAAGCGGGCTAGCTACCTCTAAAGGGCCTTTGGCAAAATGGGGCTACAAATACAAGAGCAACAGGCATGATTAGAACTTATTTTGCCTTAATTGAAATAGGGATGAGTCTGATGTCTTTACAAGTATTTTTTCCATTAATTCAAACTCATACTTTGCCTTAATTGAAATAGGATCCACCCATTCATATGTTGCATGTAATATGTCTGATAAATTAAGTGTTGTGGTAGAGGAAACCATTATTGATGTAACCATAGTAAGCTCCTTAGGATTGTCAGTTATTATAAATAAAGTCTATTGGAGATGTCCATTAGAGATTTAAGGGGTAGTGTCTCCAGTAGACCTTATGGAGTTACCTTATTGGACGTTTTGTTTTTTATATTGCATGACACGTAAATAGAATTCAAGGATGCCACTATATAGTTAAGTATAAACCCCCAGTTTTTATTAAAAATACATACTATTATAACTTTTCCAGTGCTAAAAGAGATAAGCTTGCTAAAGCTCAGTGAATACACATGTACACAACACAAGAAAACACATTAATAATTCACAAACTATATAACTCACGTATAGACAGATCGCATAAAATAGTTCGCACATAAACAGTTCTACACGTAGGTGGTTTGCATACAATCTGTTCGCATGTCACTAATTCACATATAATCTACCCTGTTTAGTTTAGTGATATATTAGCAGTTCGTGAAATTGAAACATAATTAAATAATATATTCATTGGATAAAGGTTCTGCTAAAACACGCCCTAAGACTCATAGAGTCATTCAACTCGCCATATAATTGTAGCACACTCTCTGAAAAACACCCCCTTATGATCCCCGGTGAATGAAGCATTACTTGGCATTCCCTTATTTCTCTATCAAATCATTGGGGCATAATGCCCTATCACATTCACGATCCTATGGCAAGCCAACTATATCTAATGGTTCCAAAAATTCATAATGCCAACATATCATAGAAATACACATTTACAGATCACGTCATTTTGGGCTTACAATTTTTAATAGAGCTCACAATACCACAACACATCATAGAGTAGCTTGCAAAACAGAAAATTAACCATAAAACAACAGCATAGTAGACTTAGGGTTCGCACACCACATATATATACATTTATATATAATAGATAGAACAAAAATTTTTAATGCAAAGGTAAGTAAATATATATTTTATATTAAAACCCACACATGTATACATATAATACGAAACCCTTTTAATGTAAAGTTATGTACATATATTATTTATAATAACCTTTGCGCATGTATTCATTATATATAACAATTCCCTTTTACATCAATGTATATATACTACATAAATTAAAAGCCACAAACCTATATATAATATATAACAGTACACACAAATTATATTATATAACAAAATTTAGACGCCTATATATATCATATATTTAACCTAACCTTGGAAGTATGTATACATTTTACTCAAGGTTCGCATAGCATGTGAAAACACAGGGACATAGATTCATGCTAAGAGTTCGCACAATGCATATATGAGGTTTGCACAATGCATGGAAGAGGTTCGTAGATGCACATGTTTAATTCACGATAGAAGATAGGTTCGCACGTCTTACTTGCTTTCGATAGAGTGCGACCTCGTTTTCAGATGCAGTATATAGTGTACTCACCTTGTTCACCACAATGTCGATTATATGACCTTTTCCTTCCCTTTGTCTCTACTAGTCAATGCTCCTCTGGTATTTTCAGCTCCAAATGAAAAATACACATAACATATTGTCTAAAACAATTTAATTCATTCTCTATTCAACAATAGCATACTACTTACGTTATCTCTTGCAGATTTTTATTATTCTAATACTTACCCCATTTCCTAACTTTTAACCCTCTTAATGTACATATATTTAGAGATTTAGACAGTTAATTAAACGTTAATCTCACCTAAATCTTTCCTTCAATAATAAGTTACTGTTCATCTTATTCCTCAAGAACAAAACCGTTTTAAACAACATTTCTTAGCTTCGCCAGCTTCAATCCACCATTTTCATGAAGCCAAATCATAAAAAAACAAATATTATATATTTTCTAACTAAACTGTTAATACTTTAGTCAAAAGCATTTCATGCATATTTGGTATGAAAATAGATTGTTTACCTTCGGTCTTGCTATCCTTCGTGACTTTCGAGTGGTCCGCTCAATAAACGAACCAAAGTTTAGGAAGAAAAAATTGGTGTTTTACTTGAGAATTTAAGAAAGAAAATGGTGCTTGGTTGCTTAGAAATGTAATGCGCAATAAAATTTTGAAGGAAAATTAACTACCAAATGCAACAGCTTTTGAAATGAAGAAAGTGTAAAACGAAAGAAAATAATAAAAAAGGAAATTAAAACATGAGAAGAAAATGAGCAGTGACAACTTATATAGGCAAACTCATTTATAAACTTGGTTTATTTATCCTATAGATCCCTCCTAATTCTACCCTTGTTTTAATAAATCCCCCACTAACCATTAGTCCTAATTTACCTATTCACGTGCTCTACTTTGCTATTATTCTATTTAGTCCTAATTACTAACGTGATTTCTATTTACTTTATTTTTAATCTATAATTTAATGTCAATACCATTGGTCTAATTTCTAGGATGTGACAATCTAAGGTTAGGTAAAAATGGGTAGGTATGGTTAGAATTAATACATACCTACAAGGCCGAAAAGTATAAAATAAAGTGCTGTAAAGATGGGGAAAGGTATGGATGCAAACACTGCTCCAAATTTTCCTACACAAAATATCATATATGTTAAGATTAAATCACAATTTGGATCTAATTTAGTAACTTTTTTACATTGGAGTCTGAACATTTTTTTGCCAAAGTCAGGGTTTTGGGCTTAGTAAATTGTTCTCCCATTGAGACTTGGATTAGGTAATCGTTCCCACTTTGGGGCTTTAACGGTTTTTTGTCCAAGTTAGTCCTTGAACTTGACAATTGTTCACACATTGGGGCCTAAACTTAAGGGTTTTTAAGAACTAACTTGAACCAAAAAAATTTCAACCCCCATTGTGAGAACAACTACAAAATTTAAGGTTTAATTTAGATAAAAAAAATCCAAGCCCCAAAGTAGAATCAATTGTCAAATTTAAGGTTAAGGGTTCCACAGTATGATTGTTCAAATATATATATAAAAAGATCGAGCGTATCAATGTTGGACTTATACCAAATATAGAGAAAAACAACATGAAGCCAACAGTTATCTTATCAACTCGGCGACTTCCAACTCAGGTTAATCCTAGGAGTCTGACGTTTTCCCTGAAACATAACTATGATAGCGCCAATGAGGGATTGGTCCTTATTGTAAAGCCAACGAGGCCTTAATTTGGAGTTTCATAATGTTTGAGTTTAATCTAGGAAGGATTTTCTTCGGTTATACGATGGTTTTTGGGTAACTTATTCTCGACTTTTCGTCAAGAAGGGCTTGTTTGATTGATGGTTATGTTAAACTATCGTACCTACTAGATAATGCCACGATTAATATGTAAGCCGAAGGAGGAGTCACTAATTCGTTGCAAGGATAGGTCGTTTAGTATATAGGCTACTAGGTTAAACCATCGTTTTTTGATTCAACCAGTTTGATGTATTCCATAGCCGAACATTTTATAAAACTTTGACAGCTTTTAATATTGACATAATAGTAATTTTTGCTCTCATTGTTTATACATTGTGTCAATTTAATCTTTATTCTAAAAAATTCAACTCCCTAACATTTATATAGTCCAATTTTGTATTTTTACACTTTTTCTTTTATTTATAGCATTCAAGGTTAAATTTAAAACAATAAAAAAAGATAAAATTATTATATTAAATTTTTAGAGTTTTGATTTTAATATATTTTGGATCAAATTTAATTGATAAATTTATTTTTTTAGCTTTTAAGGTGAAAGAGTCATAAAAAAAACAAAACTAAAAAGAATATCAAATTCTACAAGGTGTAAAAGTTAAAGGTTATTTTTAGAATCAAAACTAAATTGATACAATGTATAAATATTGATTATTAAAATTTTTATTATGCCAATTTTATAAATAAAAAATAATAATTAAATAGTATCTGGTTGAGCAGTATTCTAAAAATAATTATATCGTAAGCCTAAATGCATAAAATGTTGTCACATTGCAATATTTTTTTGTTGAAGTGTATTTTTAAAAATAATTAAGTTTATGAAAAATATTATTAATAATATAGAATGTAAAGAAAAAAAAATTTGTTTGCAATATAAATATAATTGTAAGAGTTACAACGTCATCAAAAAAATTTATACCTATGCTATTGATTAAGGGGTTGGGGTAGGTTTTGCTAGGATAGGGGCGGAACATGCAGATGGATTTCGGCAAGCTGTACTAGCTGCAAAATGTCTCGTTAGTTCATATGGGCAGTATCATATAATTCAAACAGCAAATTTAGCCTAACAAGCAAACATGGAGATTAAAAAATCCCAAAATTTAAAATAGACTAAAAAATCTAATTACAACCCTCTAAAAAATTATTTTTAAATTGTCTAAAATTATCTAAGCCCCATTCCAATTCTCTAGGCTGGAAATGTCCCACATTCCCTTCTTGGGATTTTATAAGCTCGGCCCACATACTGTAAAAACAAAGTTTGTGTGATGGATCATTGAACTGCTGCCCTACTCGTTATTCCATGCACTACTTATCGTAAAGGGAGAAGAAAGCAAATAGATGAGCTCAGGAAAGCTCAGTGAATACACATGTACACAACACAAGAAGACAGACATCAATAATTTATGTACTAAACAATACTAAAATTTTGAGTAATAAATAAATTGATAATAAGCTAAGTTTTCTTCTAAAGCTAAACAAATGTTCACAAATATTTGTTTTCAAAACTTCGATAGGTTACTAGGCCATTTTTGTGGCTAATGTAATATTTCAAATTCAAGTCTAATGTCTAGGCTGGGTTGAGGATGTTACATTTGGTGGCATCAGTGCCTAGTTTTTCTAAATTTGCATCGTGAAATTTTGATATATGTTTGCATGCGTGCATTGGAAAGGGGTATGTTGGGAAAAACCACGCCACAAGATTTTTGAAAATTTTATTTTTCTGTAGGAAATTAAATCCAAGATTACTATAAAAAATTTGGATAAATTGTAAACTTTAGATTGTGAACATTTAGAAGGATAAATAATGCTTCAACTTGTGTTTGAAAACTATAGATATACATTAGATTTAAAACTTTCGAAAGATCACTATGAACACCCAATGCTTATGTGGTAAGGGTTGGCCATGTAGGGCTGCACCTATAGAGTTACCCATTGTCCAGGGAGAAAACCCAATACCAGAGAAAGATTATATTGAGAACGAAAATGGTGACAACACGATGACCCAGGTGATGTTGAGGATTTTACAAAGGGTTGTTAGAGCCCAAACTGGATCAGGGAGCTGGGGATCCGCTGCAAAAAGGCTCCGAACGAATGGGTTAGAAATGTTCAAAGGCGTTGCTGGAACAAATCCAATGGTGGTTGAGTATTGGATGGAGTCGGTGGAGAGAATTGTGAAGGATTTAGACTGTACTTCGGAGCAGAAGTTGAAGAGCACTATGTCCTCGGAAAGAGAAGAGGCATATTGTTGGTGGTAATTTTCCGTAAAAGGTATGCAAGTTGACAGCATAAATTGAAAATACTTTCAGGAGGCCTTCCAGAAAAAGTATTTGGGCACTAGGTATGCGGAGGCTCGTAGGCTCAAATTTATAGAGCTAAAACAAGGAGACAAGTCTGTGGTAGAATATGAGGTTGAATTCTTAAGGCTCAGCGGATATGCTCAAGTTATGATCACTGTCGAGACCATTTTTAAATCAAGTTTTGGAAATTGAGAATCGACTTTAAGAAAAACGAAAACGGGAGTCGCCACCAATCTTTTTATGTGTGATTGGATCACCTTATAAAATGTTTTGTTTTAAAATATTAATTTTGGTCTACGAAAGTTGAGAAAGCAGATTTGGGAGTCGGTTACATACGAGGAAGGGTTAGCACCCTTGTAACGCCCAAAAATTGGTACCTAATTGATTATCAAGTGTCTTTAATGTCGGAAATTTGAAAGTTTTAAGATACAAACCTCTTTTAATTAGAATGTCTCAATTTTGAAAATTAAGGCTCACTTATTTCAAACGATTCAAAACTTCACATCTAGTAAGTTAGGACGCAACATTTTAAAACTTTCAAAACTAAGCTCATGTTTCGAAATTTTCTATATCGAAACAACAAAACGACATATTCAGTAAGTTAGGACACTATGTTTTGAAATCTCAAAATAATTGTTTAAGTTTTGAAAACTCAAAATCACTTACAAGGGTGCTTGGCTATTCGAATTCAACGAGAAATGTTGCAACCCAGTAAGTTAGGGCACTACCTTTCTCGAAGTTTCCAAACATCAAGCATTGCCTTTTATTTTTTTTAAAAAAAACCTTGGAATATTATTTTAAATGACGTTTTAGGATGACATATTAATGCATCATGAAGCATAGATGTACAAAATATTCTAACATTTCCATACAAAAATAATATCATTAAGACAAAACTAAATAACATGAACATACGTTTAATGAAAAAAATCATACTAGGGTAAATATAAGATAATAAACAAATAAAAATATGAGTAAACTAAAAGAAAAACATAATACATGCAAAAATTATACAACAATATATATCATAAAATAGCATATAAAAGAAATAATTAAACATAGCATATAAAAAAATGAAACTATGCACAAATATGATAAATGACATACACTAAAAAAATGAATAAATAGAACATTTACAAATTATAAAAATATAATGCAATAGTTCAAAATACATGAAATGATAATATAATATATATACATGCATAGAAAATATATATTTGAAAATAAACTATATAAAAAGGTTAAATATTATAATATATAAAATACATAATCAAATGTATAAAAGATAGGAATAAATATACATATTTGAAAAATGAAGAAATTAAAATAAAAAAAGGGTTGAAAAACTAAGATAGACGAAAAATAAAATAAGAACAAACCATAGAGAGTAAGAACGTAAGAGGGAGAGAAATTTAAGTGAATGCTCTCAAGAATTCTTATTGCTTCCCAAAACTCAAGTGATTTAAAATGAAAGGAGAGGCCTCTATTTATAGTTGAGCCTCCCCAAATCCAACGGTACAGATCAATTACATCAACGGTTGAGATTAAAGGATATCTACAAATTAAATCTCCAAGATTACAAGATCATATCTTCAAGATTGCATATCATATCTAAGATTGCATATCATATATAAGATTGTATCATATCTAAGATTGCATATCCTTAAAGATTATATTTGCATATGAGTCAAGCTCATAGATGGACCTTCAATCTTTTCAAGTAATGGGCCATTTCGATTGGGCCAAATTATATGTTTGTAATTTTGTACTGGACTTGGACTTTATTTTTTTTAAATTATTTCTGGGCCCGGGCAAAATTGAGTGTCTACAGCTGCCCCTCTTTGCTCATTGTTGTGTAACAGAAATAGAGCAAAGACTATAAAAGGGCCAATTTTTCCCGGGCTTGCCGAGTCTTGAGTTCTTGATCCTTGATCTTCTTTAAATGGCCTCTTGATGGCTTTAATCTGCTTCACTGCAACTTAGGAAGGAAATATCTGCTATCTTTGATCTGCTCCCCGTCTAATACAAAGACGCCAAATCTGTTATCTTCGATCTGTTTTCTGACAATACAGAGATGCCAAATCATCTTAGATTTGCTTCATCGTAAGCACGCGAAAACCAAATCAACTATGTCTTCGATTTGCTCCTTGTAAGCACAAGGATACCAAACCATCTTGGATCCGCTTCAGTCTAATCATCTGAAGGTTAGATTTGCTATGTGTCTGCCCTCCGTCGAATATGGAGACGCCAAACTTCGATTTGTCCTCTGACAATACAGAGATGCCAAATCATCTTAGATTTGCTTCATCGTAAGCACGTGAAAGCCAAATCAGCTATGTCTTCGATTTGTTCCTTGTAAGCACAAGGATGCCAAATCACCTTGGATCTGCTTCAGTATAAACATATGAAGGCCAGATCTGCTATGTGTCTGGTCTCCGTCGAATATGGAGACGCCAAACTTCGATTTGTTCTCTGACAATACAGAGATGCCAAATCATCTTAGATTTGCTTCTTCGTAAGCACGTGAAAGCCAAATCAGCTATGTCTTTGATTTGTTCCTTGTAAGCACAATGATGCCAAATCACCTTGGATCTGCTTCAGTATAAACATATGAAGGCCAGATCTGCTATGTTTCTGCTCTCCAACGAATATGGAGACGCCAAACTTTGATTTGTTCTCTGACAATACAGAGATGCCAAAGCATCTTAGATTTGCTTTAGCGTAAACCGTGAAAGCCAAATCAGCTATGTCTTCGATTTGTTCCTTGTAAGCACAAGGATGCCAAATCTACTATCTTCAACTTGTTCCCTATAAACACAGGGATGCCATGCTAAAATCTTCGATCTGCTTCGCTGTAAGCACAGGAATGTCAGATCTGCTATCTTCGATTTGTTCCCTATAAACACAGGGATGCCAAATCTGCTATCTTCAACTTGTTCCCTATAAACACAGGGATGCCATGCTGAAATCTTCGATCTGCTTCGCTGTAAGCACAGGAATGTCAGATCTGCTATCTTCGATTTGTTCCCTATAAACACAGGGATGCCAAATCTACTATCTTTAACTTGTTCCCTATAAACACAGGGATGCCATGCTGAACAACTTGTTCCCTATAAACACAGGGATGCCATGCTGAAATCTTCGATCTGCTTCGCTGTAAGCACAGGAGTGTCAGATCTGCTATCTTTGATTTGTTCCCTATAAACACAGGGATGCCAAATCTGCTATCTTCGATCTACATTGCCCCATAAAAGACATAACCTGTAGAATGCATATGAGTTCATGTCTAATAATTAGGATGCTATGATCGAAGTGAGTCAAATTCTCCTAATGCAAAATGTTATGAATATGACCCCTATTTCGGACGTCATCACTTATTCCCTCATCGAAGTTTTATCTTGATGAATCAACTTAGTCCTATTGTACCATTCTCCAAATGTTGTGACCCACTGGAGATGTTTATGGAATGATCCTTTCTTAAGATCAATATTGCTTAAAACGTCCAACCACCTTTTGGACTGAAGAAGAAATTTCCTCGAGTACATCCGACCCTCAAATATGGAAATTCTTTAAACAATTGTCTTGTTTCAGTTTCTTGTATTATCTAGAAATTTCCAGAGTAATATGTAAAACTTTGTTTGTAAAGATATTTAGTTCATCTATCATTAATTTAATGCAACATACTTTAAGGATAATGGAAGATGAATTTAATCTTGAGAATAATTAGATTTGAATAGATTTGTCAAAAATACAAAGGAAATTAATCTGAAAGCCTATCTTTGAGAAGAAAAAGAATCTAAAGATAGCAAATAGGACAAAAGTTAGATGCCCTAGATATCGCCGCTTGAGCGTTTATATGCCAGCTCCATGAAGACTTTCTTGAATTCAACATGTGTTTAAAAGATCCAAAGTACTTTGTTGATGCCCCGATATGCAACGCGCTTCACTCTTCATTGAATCAGATATAGCAAGATTATCGTGTGCTCTTTAAAATTTGAGCTGCCCTTTCGGGTTTTCAACTCAAAACCCTTTTGGTCTCAAGGCGCCCTTTGCGGGTTTTCACCTTGGCCTCTCCATGTTTCTTTTTTCATTTTTCTCTTTTTTCTTTTTATTTTTTTTTCTCTTTTACTTCTTTTTTTCCTTTTTTTTTTGAAATAGAAGTCCCAAAGTGCCCTTTGCGGGTTTTCACCTTGGCTTCCCTTCTCCTTCAGACAAAGTACTCATTGACCGAGTCCGAATTCACTGGATCAGATAAATTCTGTCTATTCATTTCTTGTCAAAATCAGTGCACCTATAGAGAAAACCCTCTTCGCAACATATGGCCCTTCCCAATTCAGCATCCTTTTGCATGGGAAGGATCTCTTTCAGCACAAGGTTTCCTTTATGAAATTCTTTTGGACGAACCTTCTTTGTCATAAGTCTGTGTCATCCATTCTTGGTACATTTGCTTAGGATGAATACTTTCAAGTTAAGTTTACTAGAGGTATTCAATCAAAGCTTTGAGGAAAAATCTTGATTCATAAACCCATGAGAAAGAGATTAGCCCAGCAGCAGTCCCGGCTGTTATTTGTCAAACCCTACAAAAAGATGGTTCAATAATTCTCAGTAGACAAAAAGGAAGTTGCTGACTTTATCCTTCAACCTGGAAAGCTGAAGTACAGAGATTACTCCCGGAGCATACATCCCTCCATGACTCGATAATGTTTCTGAAACATCCCTAATCTTCATAAATTGCCCTCAACTGTGAAGCTGCCAAATGAGCGTAGCAAATAGGAGCCACAACAAATATGGCTGTGGTGCTCTTTTGATACATATAGGATAGAGAATGAAGAAACTATTGCAGATCGTTAGCCGAAAACCCAGCCTGGTCTAAGAGAACTTGATAGTGGGTTTGCCTCGTGCTTCCAATCATTTCAGCATGGGTACCAAGGTAAAAATCATTATCCTTGGATGGCATACTTTGTTGCCAATGACAGTACCATGTAGCACATTCTCAGGAGATCCCTGAAGTCTCGATAACTTGATCAAATCATTTGTTCATCATTTGACTGAACTGAGACTCGCTATCTCCATGACTTGATCAGGCTTCCTCTTCTCTGAACTTGTATAGAAGTCTAAGAGAGTTTCTCTCATGATCTACTTTGTCAGAAACTGGTTTGAAAAGAGAATCTATCATTTCAACCTTCAGAGACTGTGTATAGTCTGATGCTCTATAGCGGGAAATCGATAACTATTACGTTGATCTATCCAATGCAGCTATCAACAACATATCAGACTCCCTAGGAGATCCATGCGCTGCATTCATTCCAAGGATGATACTTGGGATCCTTGAAGCTGTTTGCCCCAGCATAAACATAGAAAGCAGGTAGTAGCTTTTTATGCCAATTTTTACCAAGTCTCGGTCATCTTCTGTAACTTTTGTTGATTTTTCTTTCTTTCTTTTGGTAACCTTTGATGTATTGTGGCATGGTGCCTACTCTTTGAACAAACTGCAAACCTTTGACATTGTGTAGTTGGATATGATCTTTTTTCTTTTGAAATGGATGACTTTTGACTTTGTAATATTGGCATACGAAGCTATCTCCCCCTCTTAATGGAGTAGTTGACGTCCACAAAGATGAGTCATTGTCAGCTTGAAACTTTTGACGAGCTCAGCCCCATAACATACATGCCCCATAAGTCTTGACTCCTTTAAATTTGGCATTCATTGTACAACCGATGCGATCCCTTTCTATGGTGGACCAACAGTGCCCCAAAACCTCATGTTTATCCTGGCAATTACAAATCCTCCTGCATGCGTCTTTGGACCACATTTTTGAATTCCCATAATAGTCTCAACAAGGTCTTGTTTTGTCTCCTCAGCTAATTCCAATTTCTCAATATTTCCTTCCTCTAAGGCTATATTTCTTACCACCACTTCATTGGGTAAAAACCATTTTCAACAAATTCAGAAACAAGTCACAATTTCTGTCACCTTCAAAGTACTGAGATTCCTCTAAACAAAAATCGCACTCAAAAGGAACTCTGCTTCTGTAGTATCATTGCCCGTGTCATTGATATCTAGGGATCTATGATAGGCACACAAAAGAATATACAAGGAATAAATGAATTCAAGAATGACTATTTACATGAAATGAAAGTTTATAAAGAATGTCAAAGGTCAAAAGAATCAGAATGAAAGAATATTTACTCAGATAAATAATAAAATTATGTTTTATTGAAAATAAAAATGTCTGAACATGAGCCCACTTTTCAAAAGAAATCTCATTAATCCTAGGCTTTAGAGCAACAAGAGTGTTCTGAATATTACTCCGTAAAATTCCTAAAGTTTACAGGAAGTTCTTCTGCAGTCCAGTTGTTTAAAGAACTTCCCGGTTCGTAAGGGCGAATGCCCTCAAGGTTTCTTTGTTCAGTCCCTTCCTCATGTATGACATTGATGGGATGATTTTCATTTCCAAACAGCCCCTTCTCCGGGTAAGCTATCCCTCCTGACACAAAAGTCGGGGATATGTAAGGGAACGTCGTTAATTCCCATTCAACTTCTTTTTCACTCAGCCGTGATCCTCTTCTCTCTCTCTCTCTCTCTCTCTCTTTCTTTCTCTTTTTAATAACTTTAACTAATTAGGGTCTTTTTATAATTTTGAATCCAAATGATGCAATGAAATGCTATGAGATGCAAATGCATGAATGCAAAAGGTATCGATCTCGATTCAATCTCATTTAGAAAACTTTATTTAGAAAAAGAATATCTTTACATATAAATGGATTACAAATACGCTTTCGCCCTAATGCCCAAAGTTTTAAAACAAACTCTTAGCCACGATCTGGTTGTATCTCGTATTGGTGCTCAATATGTCATCCTGTACCGACAATATCTATAAATAATCAGCTGCCTCCTAAGTTTGAGCTAAGACCTCATCTGTGGGGTAATCCGTGCAACTAGGGACACCTCCTCCAATACCTGTGGAGTTGTTCTTATTATTTTGAGATAGATTAGTGAACAGGTAGGTATCCTGTTCTGCAGTGAGTTATCTTAAAATAATATCCTATATCCTCAATGTTTCTTAAGAGCTTTTAGATTTCTACCCACGCAAAGCATCCTGCCTCGGTACCTTCGCAGCATAGGTAATCTCTAAAGGTCTTTGTATGATACGGTCTTCTTTAATCGCTTTCTTTCACGCTTACTTGAGCTATCCAGGCCATTGGGGCTTGCATTTCCATTGTTTTTGATAAGTACAACAGTAAACTCAAGCTTGTTGTTTGGTAGCAGTCCTATAGTAAACGAGCTTTTTACCATCATAGGCAAAATTCTTTCCATCCAACTCATTTTTGTAGGTCTCATGCGCTCTATCAATCACTTTCCTTCCAATACCCTTACCATCCACATGGCAACCGTCTTCATATGAAAGAGAAATGCTATAATGGTAGAAGAGTCCATCAATACTCCCACACTCACTTTGAATCGCTCATCTATCCTCCTGTCAAGCAAATACTGCAAGTCCCCTTAGTTATTGTAGAACAACTGTTTGGCTTCATTACTCCATTGATCCCATATTTCCTTTAACTCCTGGAGATTATTTTGTGCCACACTGATGCAAGTGTAACCCCATATTTTTTATGTGTATCCTTTAGCATTTCCTTTGACCATTTATGGACGTTAACGTTGCCCTCCATTCTATCAAGAATTCCGTTCTCCATAATAAAACTTTCTAACTTAGAAACTGACCATGAATCGATACCTTTTAAATGCAAAATGACATGCACAAAAGAAAGAAAACAGTCAGTATCATATGATATTAATAAACACAAAGATAACCTAAGTATAATTCTATCTATATTGAGCTCTTACGGTTTTTTTATATGTGGTTCGTTTCTAAAGTTTGAGGTACCCGAACTAGCAGATTCCTCGATCCTCACCCATTATAGGCTCATTTGAATCGAGTTTAGTTCAAGGGAATACATTTCCCTATGGCTACACGGAGATGAAAATCTGACGAAACCATAGGTACGGATGTATCTCGAAAGTGATCCACTATCCTGAACGGAGGCAAAAACCTCACGAAGGCGTAGCTTCTCACTCCCACTTAAGGGTGTGACCACAACGGTCATGCAAATGCAATGCGTATCAGAATATAGCAACACATGCAATAATACAAACACATGTAATGCAAAGAGGATTAATTTCTGACATTAAGATAAGAGATAATCAATTACACGGCTTGACTCTCTTATTAGTCCCCAGTGGAGTTGCCAAGCTATCGAGACCATTTTAAATCGAGCTTTGGAAAATGAGAATCGACTTTAAGAAAAACGAAAACAGGAGTCGCCACCAATCTTTTTAGGTGTGATTGGATCCCCTTATAAAATGTTTTGTTTTAAAACATTAATTTTGGTCTACGAAAGTCGAGAAAACAGATTCGGGAGTTGGTTACATACGAGGAAGGGTTAGCACCCTCGTAACGCCCAAAAATTGGTACCTAATTGATTATCAAGTGTCTTTAATGTCAGAAATTTGAAAGTTTTAAGATGCAAAACCTCTTTTAATTAGAATGTCTCAATTTTGAAAATTAAGGCTCACTTATTTCAAACGAGTCAAAACATCACATCCAATAAGTTAGGACGCAACATTTTAAAACTTTCTAAACTAAGCTCGTCTTTCGAAATTTTCTATCTCGAAACAACAAAACGCCATATCCAGTAAGTTAGGACACTATGTTTTGAAATCTCGAAATAATTGTTTAAGTTTTGAAAACTCAAAATCACTTAGAACGGTGCTTGGCTATTCTAATTCAACGAGAAATGTCGCAACCCAGTAAGTTAGGGCACTACCTTTCTCGAAGTTTCCAAACATCAAGCATTGCCTTTTATTTAAAAAAAAAACCTTGGAATATTATTTTAAATGATGTTTTAGGATGACATATTAATGCATCATGAAGTATAGATGTACAAAATATTCTAACATTTCCATACAAACATAAATAATATCATTAAGACAAAACTAAATAACATGAACATACGTTTAATGAAAAAAATCATACTAGGGTAAATATAAGATAATAAACAAATAAAAATATGAGTAAACTAAAAGAAAAACATAATACATGCAAAAATTATACAACAATATAAATCATAAAATAACATATAAAAGAAATAATTAAACTTAGCATATAAAAAAATGAAACTATGCACAAATAAGATAAATGACATACACTAAAAAAATGAATAAATAGAACATTTACAAATTATAAAATATAATGCAATAGTTCAAAATACATGAAATGATAATATAATATATATACCTGCATAGAAAATATATATTTGAAAATAAACTATATAAAAAGGTTAAATATTATAATATATAAAATACATAATCAAATGTATAAAAGATAGGAATAAATATACATATTTGAAAAATGAAGAAATAAAAATAAAAAAAGGGTTGAAAAACTAAGATAGATGAAAAATAAAATAAGAACAAACCACAGAGAGTAAGAACGCAAGAGGGAGAGAAATTTGAGTGAATGCTCTCAAGAATTCTTATTGCTTCCCAAAACTCAAGTGATTTACAATAAAGGGAGAGGCCTCTATTTATAGTTGAGCTTCCCCAAATCCAACGGTACAGATCAATTACATCAACGGTTGAGATTAAAGGATATCTACAAATTAAATCTCCAAGATTACAAGATCATATCTTCAAGATTGCATATCATATCTAAGATTGCATATCATATCTAAGATTGTATCATATCTAAGATTGCATATCCTTAAAGATTATATTTCCATATGAGTCAAGCTCATAGATGGACCTTCAATCTTTTCAAGTAATGGGCCATTTCGATTGGGCCAAATTATATGTTTGTAATTTTGTACTGGACTTAGACTTTGTTTTTTTTTTGAAATTATTTCTGGGCCCGGGCAAAATTGAGTGTCTATAATCACCATGAAGAAGGATAAATGCTTGAGGATCGAAAATGGGATGTGTTTTGACCTTATGATTCAAGTTGCTCCACACTAAAAATGAGTGTTTTAGACCCTACTGGAGAAAGTCAAAATAGTGGAAGAGATTAAACTAGTGAATCACGAACAATGAGAGAAAAGTAAGGTTCTGGTTAAAAGAGATTTGGGTTCCACTAGTTCAAACTTTCATCCTGTAAAACAATTTAGAGAGGGTAGACCGCAAACAAGGGGCATAATAACTAACTCTAGGGGCAAGGTTTACCACTATAAATATTGTGGAAACTACCACTTGGGAGATTCTCGGAAGAATATGGGTGCTTGTTTGAAATGTGGATTAATGGAGCATTTGATGAAAGATTGTTCTCGCTCGAGAAATCAAGCACAAACTTCGACCCAAAATCAGGGAGTGGGCTAGCTACCTCTAAAGGGCTGTTGGCAAAATAAGGCTGCAAATAATGTAGCAACAGGCACGATTAGAACCGAGGCTAGGCAACCAACCCTTGTTTAACATCGTTAGAGGTCGTGAGGAAAGGGTTGTGTCTGATGTCATTACAAGTATTTTTTCCATTAATTCAATATCATGTATGTTGCATGTAATATTTCTGATAAATTAGGTGTTGTGGTAGCGGAAACCATTATTGATGTAACCATAGCAAGCTCCTTAGGATAGTCAGTTGTTATAAATAAAGTCTATAGGAGATGTCCATTAGAGGTTTAAGGGGTAGTGCCTCTAGTAGACCTTATGGTATTACCATTTCAGGAGTTTGATTTAATTATAGGTATGGATTGGTTATTAGAACACCAGTTCCCTTCTAGGTTGTTGCAACCTATCAAAATACCTTAGTGGAAGTGGGAGCGAATAACGATGTAATTTGTTAGTGCGTTACCCTTAACACCCACTAAGAAAGATCTAATTTTGGTAATAGTAGACTGTCTGACTAAGTCAACACACTTCTTTCCTGTCTGTAAAGATTACTCATTGAAAAAACTGGTTAAGTTCTATATTTTTGAGATAGTGTAGTTGCATAGGGTGCCCATATCGGATATCTTTGATCAAGATGGAATTGTTAGTTGAATACAATTATTCTATGTGTTATTATTTAATATGTTTTAACAACTGTTTGCTCTGATTTTCTTATGAAGTGACTCACACTAAGCGTCATTGCTCAATCCCCCATTTATTTCCATCCTTATAGATGACCCACCAAGTTAAAACGTGGACGCGACATCCAGAGGGTCTCGGCCCAATTTTATTTATTGAATTATTTAGGCTTATTATTCAATTTATTTAATTTTACAAAATTTGAATATATTTTATTTTGAACTATGGCATGGAATTTAGGGTTTAGGTTTTGTTTTTTGTATTGCATGACACGTAAATAGAATTTAAGGATGCCACTATACAGTTAATTATAAACCCTCGATTTTTATTAAAAATACATACTATTATCACTTTTCCACTACTAAAAGAGAAGAGCTTGCGAAAGCTCAGTGAATACACACGTACATACATACTATTATCACTTTTCCACTACTAAAAGAGAAGAGCTTGCGAAAGCTCAGTGAATACACACGTACACAACACAAGAAAACACATCAATAATTCAAACTAAATAACTCACTTATAGACAAATCGCATAAAACAGTTTGCACATAAATAGTTCTGCACGTAGGTGGTTTGCATACAATCAGTTGGCATGTCACTAATTCACATATAATCAACCCCATTTAGTTTAGTGATATATTATCAGTTTCTGAAAATGAAACATAATTAAATAAAATACTCATTGGATAAACGGTTCTCCTAAAACACACCCTAAGACTCATAGAGTCACTCAAATCGCCATATAAGTGTAGCACGAATGCTCACACTCTTCAAAAAACACACCGTTACGATCTCCGGTGAATGAAGCATTACTTGACATTCCCTTATTTCTCCATCAAATCATTAGGCCATAATGTGCTATTACATTACATAGGTGAGCACTCACAATCCTATGGCAAGCCAACTATATCTAATGGTTCCAAAAATTCACAATGCCAACATATTGTAGTAATCCACATTTACAGATCACGTCATTTTATGCTCATAATTTTTAATAGAGCTTACAGTACCACAACACGTCATAGAATAGCTTGCAAAATAAAAATTAGGCATAAAACAACAGCATAGTAGATTTAGGGTTCACACACAGCATATATATACATTTATATATAATAGATAGAACAAAAATTTTTAATGCAAAGGTATGTAAATATATTTTTTATATTAAAACCCACGCATGCATACATATAATACAAAACCCTTTTAATGCAAAGTTATGTACATATATTATTTATAATAACCTTTGCGCATGCATTCATTTTATATAACAATTCCCTATTACATCAATGTATATATACTACATAAATTAAAAGCCACAAACCTATATATAATATATAACAGTACACACAAATTATATTATATACAAAAATTTAGAGGCCTATATATATATTATATATTTAACCAAAACTTGGACGCATGTATACATTTTACTCAAGGTTCGCATAGCATGTAAAAACACACGGGCATAGATTCAAGCTAACAGTTCACACAATGCATAGATGAGGTTTGCACAATGCATGGAAGAGGTTTGGACATGCACATGTTCAATTCACGATAGAAGATAGGGTTCGCATGTCTTACTTGCTTTCAGTAGAGTGCATCCTCGCTTTCAGATGCACTATATAGTGTACTCACCTTGTTCACCGCAATGTCGATTATGTGACCTTTTCCTTCCCTTTGTCTCTACTAGTCGATGCTCCTCCGGTATTTTCAACTTCGAATGAAAAAAATACACATCACATATTGTCTAAAACAATTTAATTCATTCTCTATTCAAAAAACATCCCACTACTTACGTTATCTCTTGCAGATTTTTATTGTTCTAATACTTACCCCATTTTCTAACTTTTAACCCTCCTAACGTACATATATTTGTAGATCTAGACAGTTACTTAAACGTTAATCTCACCTAAATCTTTCTTTTAAGAATCAGTCACCGTTCAACGTCTTCCTCAAGAACAGATCCATTTTAAACAACATTTCTTAGCTTTGCCAGCTTCAATCCACTATTTTCATGAAGCCAAATCATAAAAAAACAAATATTATTTATATTTTCTAACTAAACCATTGATACTTTAGTCAAAAGCATTTCATGCATATTTGATATGAAAATATATTGTTTACCATCGTTCTTGCTATCCTTCATGACTTTCGAGTGGTCCGCTCAATAACCGAACCAAAGTTTAAGAAGAAAAAATTCATGTATTATTTGAGAATTTAAAAAAGAAAATGGTGCTTGGTTGCTTAGAAATGTAATGCGCAATAAAATTTTGAAGGAAAATTAACTACCAAATGCACCAGCTTTTGAAATGAAGAAAGAGTAAAAAGAAAGAAAATAATAAAAAAGGAAATTAATACAGGAGAAGAAAATGAGCAGTGACAACTTATATAGGAAAATTAATTTATAAAGTTGGTTTATTTATCCTATAGATCCCTCCTAATTCTACCCTTGTTTTAATAAATCCCCCACTAACCATTAGTCCTAATTTAGCTATTTAAGTTCTCTACTTTGCTATTATTCCTATTTAGTTCTAATTACTAACGTGATTTCTATTTACTCTATTTTTAATCTATAATTTAATGTCAATACCATCGATCCGGTTTCTAGGATGTGACAATCTAAGGTTGGGATAAAAATGGGTAGGTATGGTTAGAATTAATACATACCTATAAGGCCGAAAAGTATAAAATAAAGTGCTGTAAAGATGGGGAAAGGTATGGATGCAAACACTGCTCCAAATTTTCCTACACAAAATATCATATATGTTAAGATTAAATCACAATTTGGATCTAATTTAGTAACTTTTTTACATTGGAGTCTGAACTTTTTTTTTGCCAAAGTTAGGTTTTAAGCTTAGTAAATTGTTCTGACATTGAGACTTGAACAAGGTAATTGTTCCCACTTTGGGGCTTGAACTTTTTTATGTCCAAGTTAGTCCTTAAACTTGACAATGGTTCCCACATTGGGGCCTAAACTCTAGGGTTTTTAAGGACTAACTTGAACCAAAAAATTTTCAAACCCTATTGTGAGAACAACTACAAAATTCAAGTTTTAATTTAGATAAAAAAATCCAAGCCTCAAAGTAGAATCAATTGTCAAATTTAAGGTTTAGTGTTTCACAATATGAGAAAATTTGTTAAGTTCAGTAATCAAAAAGTAATCTAACCCTTTATATTACCTAAATTTTAATTTATTTTCAACATATATTCATGTATGAATATAAGTATGATTGTTCAATTATATATATAAAAAGATCGAGCGTATCAATGTTGGACTCATACCGAATATAGAGAAAAACAACATGAAGCCACCAGTTACCTTATGAACTCGGTGACTTCCAACTCGTGTTAATCCTAGGAGTCTGACGTTTTCCCTGAAACATAACTATGATAGCGCCAATGAAGGATTGGTCCTTATTGTAAGGCCAACGAGGCCTTATGTTGGAGTTTCATAATGTTTGAGTTTAATCTAGGGAGGATTTTCTTCGATTATACGATGGTTTTTGGGTAACTTGTTCTCGATTTTTCGTCGAGAAGGGATTGTTTGTTTGGTAGTTATGTTAAACTATCGTACTTGCTAGCTAATGCCACGGTTAATACATAAGCCGAAGGAGGAGTCACTAATTCGTTGCAATGATAGGTCGTTTAGTATATAGGCTATTGTGTTAAACCATCGTTTTTTGATTCAACCAGTTTGATGGATTCCATAGCCAAACATTTTATAAAACTTTGACAGCTTTTAATATTGACATAACAGTAATTTTAGCTCTCATTTTTTATACATTGTGTCCATTTAATCTTTATTCTAAAAAATTCAACTCCCTAACATTTATATAGTGGAATTTTGTATTTTTAGAGTTTTGCTTTTATTTGTAAGATTCAAGGTTAAATTTAAAACAATAAAAAAAGATAAAATTATCATATTAAATTTTTAGGTTTTTAATTTTAATATATTTTCGATCAAATTTAATTGATAAATTTATTTTTTTCGCTTTTAAGGTGAAAGAGTCATAAAAAAACAAAACTAAAAAGAAAATCAAATTATACAAGGTGTAAAAGTTAAAGGTTATTTTTAGAATCAAAACTAAATTGATACAATGTATAAATATTGATTATTAAAATTTTTATTATGCCAATTTTATAAATAAAAAATAAAAAAATTATATAAATAAAAAAACAAAATAATTAAATAGTTTCTGGTTCAGCAGTATTCTAAAAATAATTATATCGTAAGCCTAAATGCATAAAATTGGTGGAAAAAACCTATTACGACTAAAAGGCATAGTATAAAATTCTTCAATCCTATTATCTCCTCTAAATGATCAAAACTTAAGCCCCATGGCATCCCTCTATCTTTCTTCGATTTCTCAACTTTTATCGTGTTGTCTAAAATCACCGCCACCGTCAATCCCACCATTATCGGCAGTGAGAACACAGTGTTCACGAATACATTAAACTAAAAAAAAAATTCACTTTGTTTTACCCTCTTTTATCATTGAAGATTATGGGATTGGAGTATTTTTTAAAAAAAAATTAAAAACACTTACTCAGGCTACATCGGTGTGAGCGAGGCCATGATGGGATGGGTTCCAATATTGGTTGAAGAATTGAGGGATGGAATTCCCTAAGAAGAGTGATAATCCTGTTATGATAAGGTTTCATGTGTAATTCATGTTTCTGAATTGCAGACATGATAATCTAACGAAACCTGCAATCAACAAAGCAACAATATTTTCATTAAGGTTACTAAGATTAGATAAACCAATATTTAGTCCTAAATGAAATAATTTTTTTTCATCTTGGTCCATATTTGTCTTTGACAAAATTGGGAAATTTTGTCATGAACTTGGATTCGGATGATGTAACACTTTTAATTTACGAAGCCATCAGCTAAAATTTTAAAATCTAAAAAATGTAGGAAATATATTAAAATATTAATTAAAAAATTAGGTGATGGCATAGTAGAATTTAATAATATCATTTTAGGGTACTTTAATGGAATCTAAATTTAAGGATTAAATTGAGAAAAGTTATCAAGTTCTTAAACTAATATGACATTTTATGCTAAAAAAAATTTTATATCAAGCTCGAATTTGGATTAGTCGAGTAAAGATCTATGTGACACCCCAAACTCGGTCGGCATGATCTGACCTGGATTTCGAGCGACACATTAGCCACCGAGTGCTTCTCTAAAAAACTACCACAAATCACACCAACCATCCATACTCACCATACATATACAAAAGATTTCATACAAGCATTTACTCCTAGGAGCATGCTTTTCTAAATTAAACTATAAGTTATATAATAACCGGAATAAGGCGTACCTGGATTTCAGTAAGCTGTAGTAGCTGCAAAATGTCTCGTTAGTTTATATGGGCAGTATCATATAATTCAAACAGCAAATTCAGCCAAACAAGCAAACATGGAGATTAAAAAATCCCAAAATTTAAGATAGACCAAAAAATCCAATTACAGCCCTCTAAAAAATTATTTTTAAATTGTCTAAAATTATCTAAGCCCCATTCAGTTTCTCTAGGCTAGAAATGTCCCACATTCCCTTCTTGGGATTTTATAAGCTCGGCTCACATACTGTAAAAACAAAGTTTGTGTGATGGATCATTGAACTGCTACCCTGCTCGTTATCACATACACTACTTATTGTGAAGGGAGAAGAAAGCAAAGAGATGAGCTTAGGAAAGCTTAGTGAATACACATATACACAACACAAGAAGACAGACATCAATAATTTATGTACTAAACAATACTAAAATTTTGAGTAATAAATAAATTGATAATAAACTAAGTTTTCTTCTAAAGCTAAACAAATGTTCAAAAATATTTGTTTTCAAAACTTCGATAGCTTACTCGGCCATTTTGGTGGCTAATGTAATCTTTCGAATTCAAGTTTAACATTTAGGTCGGGTTGGGGACGTTACATTTGGTGGCATCAGTGCCTAGTTTTTCTAAATTTGCATTGTGAAATTTTGATATATGTTTGCATGCGTGCATCGAAAAGGGGTATTTTGGGAAAAACCATGCCACAAGATTTTTGAAAATATTATTTTTCTGTAGGAAATTAAATCCAAAATTACTGTAAAAAATTTAGATAAATTGTAAACTTTATATTGTGAACATTTAGGAGGATAAATAATGCTTCAACTTTTGTTTAAAAACTATAGATATACTTTAGATTTAAAACTTTCAAAAGATCACTATAAACACCCAATGCTTACGTGGTAGGGGTTGGTCACGTAGGGTTGCACCTATAGAGTTACCCATTGTCCAAGGAGAAAACCCAATACTAGAGGAGGATTATGTTGAGAACGAAAATGGGGACGACACGATGACCCGGGTGATGTTGAGGATTTTACAAAGAGTTGCTGAACCCAAAATGGATCGGGGAGCCTGGGATCCATTGCAGAGAGGCTCCGAACGAATGGTTTAGAAATGTTCAAAGGCGTTGCTGGAACAAATCCATCGATGGCTGAGTACTGGATAGAGTCGGTGGAGAGAATTGTGAAGGGTTTAGACTGTACTTCGGAGTAGAAGTTGAAGAGCACTATGTCCTCGCTAAGAGAAGAGGCATATTATTGGTGGTAGGTTGCCATAAGAGGTATGCAAGTTGATTGCATAAATTGAAAATACTTTCAAGAGGCCTTCCAGAAAAAGTATTTGGCCACTAGGTATGCGGAGGCTCGTAGGCTTAAATTTATTGAGCTAAAACAAGGAGACAAGTCCGTGGCAGAATATGAGGTTGAATTCCTGAGGCTCAGCGGATATGCTCAAGCTATGATCACCATGAAGAAGGATAAATGCTTGAGGATCGAAATGGGATGCATTTCAACCTCAAGATTCAAGTTGCTCCACACTAAAAATGAGTGTTTTAGACCCTACTGGAGAAAGCCAAAATAGTGGAAGAGATTAAACTAGTGAATCAAGAACAACGAGAGGAAAATAAGGTCTTGGTTAAAAGAGATTTGGGTTCCACTAGTTCAAACTTTCATCCTATAAAATGATTTAGAGAGGGTAGACCGCAGACAAGGGCGCAATAACTAACTCTAGGGGTAAGGTTTACCATTGTAAATATTGTGGAAACTACCACTTGGGAGATTGTCGGAAGAAAACGTGTGCTTGTTTGAAATGCGGATTAATGGAGCATTTGATTAAAGATTGTTCTCGCTCGAGTAATCAGGCACAAACTTTGACCCAAAATCAGGAAGTGGGCTAGCTATGTAATAGCTTAAAATAAGGTCTAGTTGGAACAGTGGTTACGACACCACAAATCTGAGGTAGAAATATTTATTTTATGATTATTTTAGAGTCCATGATATGTTTGAGTGATTGTGTGCAAATTTTGTTAAGTAATTTTATCGATAAAATGCCCAATTTTATTATTGGGATTAAATTGCATTAATTGCAAAATATGAGTTCTAAAATATAAGTACTTGTTTGAAATGGGGGTTTAAACTAGAAGTCTTTAAATGGAAAATAGATCGTCATATTTTGGTATGGACAAAATTAGACATGGTAGGGTAAAATTGAAGGTTTAGTAAAAAGGGGCATTTTGGTCATTTGGGTATTTTAAGGCATAAAAGACAAAATTTAAAACCCAAAAATCTACTCATTCTCTTCCCCATGCTGTCGAAATTTTCAAGAAGCCATGGTTAGGGTTTCAAGTTTTTCAAAGCTCAATTGTAAGTGCATTTGAGCCCCATTTTTAATGTTCATCGTATTTTTGAAATTCTGGTAACTTGGTTTAGCTATATCTACCATTATTTTGAGTTAGAGTTTGATTTTAAAAATTGACCCTTGTTGAATAATTGTGTACTTCGATGAATTATGATAGATTATGCATGTCTATGATTAGAGAAATGAATTTTATTAGATGATTTTTTATGAAATCGTATAAAAAGGGTTAAATTGTAAAAGTTATAAATTGGTCATAAGTGTGTGAATTAGTGAGAATTTGAAGTTTCCATAGAAGAGAAAAATTTTCAGCATGTCATGAAACATAAAAAAATTTAATAAAAATTATTTTACGAGTTTAGGGGTAAAAGTGTAATTTTTGAAAAGTTAGGGGGCAAAATTATAAATTTTCCAAAATTTGATATGTGAATTGAATTGATTAGTGTGTTTATAAAAGGTGTTAAATGAGTGCTATTTGACATGTTAGATCAAGAAAACATGAAATTTGGACTAAGATCAGGAAAGAACGAAGTTGTGGGCTAAGTCAGGAAAATTAGTCGTTTCGGGATTCGAGGTAAAGTTGGTGTGAGAATAATAATGTAATAACATTGTAATTTATATTTGAAAGTTAAATTAGTGAATTAATTGAATTGTGTTGAATTAAATGTTTAATATGCCAAGTTTATAAATCGATTTAAAAATATGTCTATGGTACAAGAAAGTGCATTGAAATATTGTATTTAAATGTGATTTCTCTGATTATGCATATTATAAAAAAATTGTGAATTAGTGTTGTTACGAGACAAGTGATTAAGTGAATGTTGAATAAGTGTTAATGAGTGAAACCGAAACAAATCCCGATTGAACCTTAGGAATCTATAGGCTACATCTCAGTGGTAGCTTCGGCTACAATACATGGTAGCTTCGGCTACAATATAGTGGTAGATTCAGCTACATCTCAGTGGTAGCTTCGACTACAATACAGTGGTAGCTTCGGCTACATCTCAGTGGTAGCTTCGGCTACAATACAGTGGTAGCTTCGGCTACAATACAGTGGTAGCTTGGGCTACGTTACAGTGATAGCTTTGGCTATATTACAGTGTGGCACTTTGTGCCTTATTTCATGTATCCTTCAGCATTCCATAGGGTTCAACGGGTATTGAATTGATATAATGAAAAGTGATTAAATGTGAAAAGGTTTTAATCATGTGATAATAATGTGCAAGTGAGCATTGTGTTTGAGGCATTTATATGTGTAAGTGTGAATATGAATCTTGTGAATAAGTGCAAATATATATGTGTAAACTATGATCAATAAGCTCGTTTTATGATTGTACTTTGGTAAGGTTGATAAGAGGTAAGTGTTACCATTAATGCAACTACAGAGAAAGCATGAAATAGTGAATTTTAAAAGTAAAGCAGATTTGGACAGTACCAGTCATGTAAGTTTGAAAAATCACCAAAAATGGTAGGAATTGAATTAATAATTTAATGAGATGTGAAATTAAAGGTAATTGAGTCTATTTTCATAGAAAGAAAATGGTGTGAGCAAATGGATTATACTTTATGAGATATTTAAATTCTTGTGAGATTGGTTTAGAATGATTACGTGATCCCCTGTTCTGACTTAGAAAAACCATTATAAATCGTATAAAAATAATTATGGTGCATGGTTTATATTCCTAGAATCATTATTGAGTCTATTTTATATTGGAAGAAATGAGAACATTATTTGAATTCTTTATAATGAAATATCTTGTTTTTGTGAAGAGATGTCAGAACCGTCAAACAGTGAAATAGGAGAAATTTTAATGAATAAACTGTATTAATTGTCTAAGCCAAAAATTCTGAAAATTTTATGGCAAGAAGGTATATGAGTCTGATTTTAGAGAAACTTTATAGAACTTAATTTCGAGTTCTGTAGCTTATGAAATAATTAAATTAGTGACCACACAGCCTGCCCACACGGGCGTGACCCATGTCACACGGGTGTACGACCCCTGTTTTAGTGAAAAATGTATAAGTGTTCGAAAAGTTCTGGTTTGGTTCCGAACCAACTTCAATGATTGTTTTGGGTCTCATAAAGCCTATAATAGGGACATATAGGGTACTCATGAAAGGTTTTAATATATAATTGAAATGTATGCATCGGAAAAGTGTATAAAAGTGTAGTAATGCCTCATACCCTGATTTGGCGGTGGCTAGAGGTAAGGGTTGTTACCAGCTACCTCTACAGGGCTGTTGGCAAAATAGGGCTGCAAATAATTTAGCAACAGGCACGATTAGAACTGAGGCTAGGCAACCAACCCTTGTTTAACATTGTTAGAGGTCGTGAGGAAAAGGATGTGTCTAATGTCATCACAAGTATTTTTTCCATTAATTCAATCTTATACTTTGCCTTAATTGAAATAGGATCCACCCATTCGTATGTTGCATGTAATATGCCTGATAAATTAGGTGTTTTGGTAGAGGAAACCATTATTGATGTAACCATAGCAAGCTCCTTAGGATAGTCAGTTGTTATAAATAAAGTCTATAAGAGATGTCCATTAGAGGTTTAAGAGATAGTGCCTCTAGTAGACCTTATGGAGTTACCATTTCGGGAGTTTGATTTAATTATAGGTATGGATTGGTTATCAGAACACCAGTTCCCTTCTGGGTTGTTGCAGCCTATCAAAATACCTTAGTGGAAGTGGGAGCGAATAACGATGGACTTTGTTAGTGGGTTACCCTTAACGCCCACTAAGAAAAATCTAATTTGGGTAATAGTAGATTGGCTAACTAAATCAACACACTTCTTTCCTATGTGTAAAGATTACTCATTTAAAAAACTGGTGAAGTTCTATATTTCCGAGATAGTGCAGTTGCATAGGGTGCCCATATCGGATATCTCTGATCAAGATGGAATTGTTAGTTGAATATGATTATTCTATGTGTTATTATTTAATATGTTTTAATGACTATTTGCTCTAATTTTCTTATGAAGTGACTCACACTAAGCGTCATAGCTCAATCCCCTATTTATTTCCATCCTTATAGATGACCCACCAAGTTAAAACGTGGACGCGACATCTAGAGGTTCTCAGCCCAGTTTTATTTATTGAATTATTTAGGCTTATTATTCAATTTATTTAATTATTCAAAGTTTGAATATATTTTATTTTGAACTATGGCATGGAACTTAGGGTTTAGGTTTTGTTTTTTTGTATTGCATGACAAGTAAATAGAATTTAAGGATGACACTATACAGTTAATTATAAACCCTCGATTTTTATTAAAAATACATACTATTATCACTTTTCCACTGCTAAAAGAGACGAGCTTACGAAAGCTCAGTGAATACACAAGTACACAACACAAGAAAACACATCAATAATTCACAAACTAAATAACTCACTTATAGACAAATGGCATAAAACAGTTCGCACATAAATAGTTCTACGCGTAGGTGGTTTGCATACAATCAGTTGGCATGTCACTAATTCACATATAATCAACCCTGTTTAGTTTAGTCAAGTATTATCAGTTCGTGAAAATGAAACATAATTAAATAATATACTCATTGGTTAAACGGTTCTCCTAAAACACACCCTAAGACTCATAGAGTCACTCAAATCGCCATATAAGTGTAGTACGAATGCTGACACTCTTCGAACAACACACCCTTACGATCCTCGGTGAATGAAACATTACTCGACATTCCCTTATTTCTCCATCAAATCATTAGGCCATAATGCCCTATCACATTAAATAGGTGAGCACTCACGATCCTATGGCAAGCTAACTATATCTAATGGTTCCATAAATTCACAATGCCAACATATCCTAGTAATACAAATTTACAGATCACGTCATTTTAGGCTCACAATTTTTAATAGAGCTCATAGTACAACAACACATCATAGAATAGCTTGCAAAATAGAAAATCAGGCATAAAACAACAGCATAGTAGATTTAGGGTTCGCACACTGCATATATATACATTTATATATAATAGATAGAACAAAATTTTTTAATGCAAAGGTATGTAAATATATTTTTTATATTATAACCCACGCATGCATACATATAATACAAAACCCTTTTAATGCAAAGTTATGTACATATATTATCTATAATAACGTTTGTGCATGCATTCATTATATATAACAATTCCCTTTTACATCAATGTATGTAAACTACATAAATTAAAAGCCACAAACCTATATATAATATATAACAGTACACACAAATTATATTATATAACAAAATTTAGAGGCCTATATATATATCATATACTTAACCTAACCCTGGACGCATGTATACATTTTACTCTAGGTTCGCATAGCATGTAAAAACACACGGACATATATTCATGCTAAGAGTTCGCACAACGCATAGATGAGGTTTGCACAATGCATGGAAGAGGTTCGAACATGCACATGTTCAATTCACGATAGAAGATAGGGTTCGCATGTCTTACTTGCTTCCAGTAGAGTGCGCCCTTGTTTTCAGATGCAGTATATAGTGTACTCACCTTGTTCACCACAATGTCGATTATGTGACCTTTTCCTTCCCTTTGTCTCTACAAGTCGATGCTCCTCCAGTATTTTTAGCTTCGAATGAAAAAATACACATCACATATTGTCAAAAACAATTTAATTCATTCTCTATTCAACAACAGCCCACTACTTACGTTATATCTTGCAGATTTTTATTATTATAATACTTACCCCATTTTCTAACTTTTAACCCTCCTAACGTACATATATTTGTAGATCTAGATAGTTACTTAAACATTAATCTCACCTAAATCTTTCTTTTAATAATCAGTCACCGTTCAACGTCTTCCTTAAGAACAAAACCATTTTAAACAACATTTCTTAGCTTCGCCAGCTTCAATCCACCATTTTTATGAAGCCAAATCATAAAAAAAACAAAGATTATTTATATTTTCTAACTAAACCGTTGATACTTTAGTCAAAAGCATTTCATGCATATTTGATATGAAAATATATTATTTACCTTCGTTCTTGCTATCCTTCATGACTTTCGAGTGGTTCGCTCAATAACCGAACCTGAGCTTAAGAAGAAAAAGTTGGTGTATTACTTGAGAATTTAAAAAAGAAAACGGTGCTTGGTCGCTTAGAAATGTAATGCGCAATAAAATTTTGAAGGAAAATTAACTACCAAATGCAACAACTTTTGAAATGAAGAAAGTGTAAAAAGAAAGAAAATAATAAAAAAGGGAACTAAAACATGAGAAGAAAATGAGCATTGACAACTTGTATAGGCAAATTAATTTATAAACTTGGTTTATTTATCTTATAGATCCCTTCTAATTCTACCCTTGTTTTAATAAATCCCCCACTAACCATTAGTCCTAATTTACCTATTTAAGTTCTCTAATTCCTATTTAGTCCTAATTACTGACGTGATTTCTATTTACTCTATTTTTAATCTATAATTTAATGTCAACACCATCGATCCAGTTTCTAGGATGTGACAATCTAAGGTTGGGATAAAAATGGGTAGGTATGGCTAGAATTAATACATACCTACAAGGCCGAAAAGTATAAAATAAAGTGCTGCAAAGATGGGGAAAGGTATGGATGCAAACACTGCTCCAAATTTTCCTACACAAAATATCATATATGTTAAGATTAAATCACTATTTGGATCTAATTTAGTAACTTTTTTACATTGGAGTTTGAACTATTTTTTTTTGCCGAAGTTAGGTTTTGAGCTTAGTAAATTGTTCTCTCATTGAGACTTGAACAAGGTAAACATTCCCACTTTGGGGTTTGAATTTTTTTATGTCCAAGTTAGTCCTTAAACTTGACAATTGTTCCCACATTAGGGCCTAAACTCTAGGGTTTTTAAGGACTAACTTGAACCAAAAAAATTTCAAACCCTATTGTGAGAACAACTACAAAATTCAAGGTTTAATTTAGATAAAAAAAATCCAAGCCTCAAAGTAGAATCAATTGTCAAATTTAAGGTTTAGGGTTCCACAATATGAGAAAATTAGTCAAGTTCAGTAATCAAAAAGTAATCTAACCCTTTATATTACCTAAATTTTAATTTATTTTCAACATATATTCATGTATGAATATAAGTATGATTGTTCAAATATATATAAAAAGATCGAGCGTATCAATGTTGGACTTATATCGAATATAGAGAAAAACAACATGAAGCCACCAGTTCTCTTATGAACTCGGTGACTTCCAACTCGGGTTAATCCTAGGAGTCTGACGTTTTCCCTGAATCATAACTATGATAACGCCAATGAAGGATTGGTCCTTATTGTAAGGCCAACGAGGCTTTAAGTTGGAGTTTCATAATGTTTGAGTTTAATCTAGAGAGGATTTTCTTCGATTATACGATGGTTTTTGGGTAACTTGTTCTCAGTTTTTCCTCGAGAAAGGCTTGTTTGATTGATAGTTATGTTAAACTATTGTACCTTCCAGCTAATGCCACGGTTAATACGTAGGCCGAAAGAGGAGTCACTAATTCGTTGCAATGATGGGTCGTTTAGTATATAGGCTATTGTGTTAAACCATCGTTTTTTGATTCAACCAGTTTGATGGATTCCATAGCCAAACATTTTATAAAACTTTGACAGCTTTTAATATTGACATAATAGTAATTTTAGCTCTCATTGTTTATACATTGTGTCCATGTAATCTTTATTCTAAAAAATTCAACTCCCTAACATTTATATAGTGCAGTTTTGTATTTTTAGTGTTTTGCTTTTATTTGTAAGATTCAAGGTTAAATTTAAAACAATAAAAAAAGATAAAATTATTATATTAAATTTTTAGGTTTTTAATTTTAATATATTTTCGATCAAATTTAATTGATAAATTTATTTTTTTAGCTTTTAAGGTGAAAGAGTCATAAAAAAACAAAACTAAAAAGAAAATCAAATTATACAAGGTGTAAAAGTTAAAGGTTATTTTTAGAATCAAAACTAAATTGATATTGTCGAAACCATTTTCAAATCGAGTCTTGGAAAATGGGAATCGATTTTAAAAAACGAAAACGGGAGTCGCCACCAATCTTTTTAGGTGTGATTGGATCACCTTTAAAACATTTGTTTTAAAATCGTTGGTTTTGGTCTGCGAAATCAAAAGAATGGGTTCGGGAGTCGATTACGTACGAGGAAGGGTTAGCACCCTCGTAACGCCCAAAAATTGGTACCTAATTGATTATCAAAATGTCTCTAATGTCAGAAATTAAAAATTTTAAGATGCAATCCTCTTTTAAACATTTTTGATTTTTGAAAATTGGAGTTCACTAGTATCAAAATATTGATACTGAATTAGCCTTTTGGAAATCCCTATCTCGGAACAACAAAACGCCACATCCAGTAAGTTAGGACATATTGCTTTGAAATTCCAAGACAATCGCTTACATTTTGAAAACCTTTAAAAACTTAGAAGGGTACTTGATTATTCGAACTCGACGAGAAGAGTCGCAACCCGATAAGTTAGGGCACTACTTTCTTGTAGTTTCCAAACATCAAGCATTGCCTTTTTGTATTTTTGAAGACTTTGATGCCCCCTCTTTTTAAAGTGATGTGTGGGGAATTATATTGCATTATAAATTATACATAATAACATATTATTGTAATGCATACATTTAAACAAAGTAATGGTAACAATATAAAGATCGTGCATTAGATATATACATATAACATAATACATATAAAGCAAATAATAACAATATATAAAGATATATATAGCATGTATCGAGAATGAATAAACTAATATACAAACCTACAAAATGATAATTAAATGATGCATGAAAAAAACAATAACCAAATAATGTATGATGTACAAATAGATGAAATGCATGTTCACAAAATATAACATATAATAATAATAAAAATAACATTTAACACATACTTGATATATATAATATAAAAATATCTTAAAGAACTAAAAAAAAATGATTGATTACTAACAAAATAGATACATAATTAAAGATAAGATATTTCATAACAATTTTATAATAGTGTTTAATATATAATATATAATATAATAACAAGAATATTTACAAAAGAATAATAATTATATGGTAATTTATTGGTTTAAGAGTATATAAGAGAATTCATAATATAACAATATTAATTTAAAATGAAATAGTATATAATAAATAAATAAATAAATAATGAAATGTGTATATAATATGAGTTTAAAATATGTTTTAATAATAATAATTTACAAATAATATATATAATATAAACATAAATAATGTAATAGATAATCTATAATATATATAACATATATATAAAAAAAGTAATATAGAAAAAATGAGAATATATAAATGTTATATAATAAAATATATTTTAAATTTATAGGAAATAAGAAGTATAATAAATACAACGTAAAATAATGAAAGTAATATGGAAAACAATATATATAAATAATTAGTAAATATAAAATATAGTAATAATATAAAAAATGATGTAAAATAATAATAATTTGAGAAAAATAATATATAATAAATAATAATAATAATATATATAATAATATTTATAATAAAATAATTTTATAATATATAATATAAAATAAGGTTAAAATAATATAAATAACAATATATGAAAAATATATATATTAAATAAATAAGAATAAATTTAAGACTAATTTTAAAGTCCAACAAAATTATAGGGCGAATTTAAAAGGAATAAAACTGTATTCAGGCCCTGTTTAAAACGCGCGCAAAATTAGAGGGACTCACTGGGCAAATTGCCCTATTCATATTTGAGGCAGCGTTTAAACCTTGGACTCAAAGCAGCTACTGTAGGGACTACATCAAAATTGAGGCAAAACAATAGGGCCAAATCATAAATAAAACATAACATAATTATAATCTTTAAAAAAAGTGAAAGGACTGATTGAGCAATTAACCCCATTTCAAAAAACGCGTGGGTCCTCCCCGGTTAATCAGGTCAACGCGCGGATCCTGTCATTCTAAAACGACACCGTTTTGGGTAGGCTATATAAGCCAAACTTTGCACCTAAGAACCATTTTAACATCCGGTTTTACAAAAAAAAAAACAAAAAAAAACAAAATCCTCTGAAAGAGGATCCGAGGGCCGATCCTGGAGCTGCTGAGCCGCCGTCCAGGGGTCTCCTCATGCGCTCACGTGCTGCCACGCACGGTGGTCGGAGGGCCCAAAAGCCTTCACCCTTTTCAGCGAAAATCAGGTAATCCCTTTTTCCCTTTTTTACCGCTTGTAATATATGTTAAAATATTCACCTTTATACTCGATTGGCTACTGGTACTGTCAGTTGGTAATACAATGCTCTGTTGAATTTGTATGTTTATTTTCTTTCTGAAAAATCCCCCCATTTTACAATGTTTAGATTCGGGCTTTTGTAGCCACTGTTGCTTTTACATTCTTGGTATGAAAATCTGTCTTATTTCTTGCCTTGTTTTGCTGTCTTTGTTTCCTTTTGTTTGTAGGTAATCCACGAGAATCTCGCTCAATCACTGGAGTCTGCACGTTGATGGAGCCAACGCTAGATTTTGGCGTGTCTTGCTCGTTGATTGTGGCATGACGTATGCTTTGTGGCGACGATTGAGATGGCCACGCCGTTTGAAGTGCCCGAAGCCTCTAGAAACTCCTTGCAACGTGAGGAGAGGGCTAGGGTTTCTAACCCTAGCCGAATTTTTGGGCCTCTGAGAGTTTGGATCAATTGGGCCATTTTAATTCTGGGCTAGGTAGTTTAATTGAGTCTTGGTCTATAATGTAACGGGTTGGGTTGTAACAGTGGGCCTGCTGGTTTAAGTTGGGCTAGTCTAGGTATTGATCTGGCTATTGGGTTGTAACCAGGTATGATTTAAGGCTAATTGGGTAGTTACCGGGTAAATGGTTGGATTTGTATTTGGACTCTTGTAAATTGGGCTTTATGGATTGTTAAACAATTATTATTTGATCTGTTTGATTTGTTTAAGCCCGATCAAATTTGGGCTATTACAGCTGCCCCTCTTTGCTTATTGCTGTGTAACAGGAATCAAGCAAAGACTCATAGAAAGACCAAATTTGACCGGCCCTATCATGGTATTCAATTTTCTTTATGACTGCCATGTTGATATCTTTGACAGAGATGCCGAATCTGCTTCTTCGATCTGTAGGGATGTTAAATCATCTTGAATCTGTTTGAGAACATTTGAGAATCATATCTGCAAGGTCCTCGACTTGTTCCTTGTAAGAACAAGGATGCCTAAACCATCTTGAGTCTGTTTGAGAGTCATGTCTGCAAGGTCCTCGATTTGTTCCTTGTAAGCACAAGGATGCCAAACCATCTTGAGTCTGTTTGAGAAAATTTGAGAGTCATATCTGCAATGTCCTCGATTTGTTCCTTGTAAGCACAAGGATGCCTAAAACATCTTGAGTCTGTTTGAGAACATTTGAGAGTCATGTCTGCAAGGTCCTCGATTTGTTCCTTGTAAGCACAAGGATGCCAAACCATCTTGAGTCTATTTGAGAACATTTGAGAGTCATATCTGCAATGTCCTCGATTTGTTCCTTGTAAGCACAAGGATGCCAAACCATCTTGAGTCTGTTTGAGAATATTTGAGAGTCATATCTGCAATGTCCTCAATTTGTTCCTTGTAAGCACAAGGATGCCAAACCATCTTGGATCTGCTTCAGTATAAACATCTGAAGGTTAGATCTGCTATCTTTGAGAACGTCTGAGAGTCAAATCTGCTATGTCCTCAATTTGTTCCTTGTAAACACAAGAATGCCAAATCATCTTGGATCTGCTTCAGTATAAACATCTGAAGGTTAGATCTGCTATATTTGAGAACATCTGAGAGTCAAATCTGCTATGTCCTCGATTTGTTTCTTGTAAACACAAGAATACCAAATCATCTTGGATCTGCTTCAGTGTAAACATCTGAAGGTTAGATCTTCTATATTTGAGAACGTCTGAGAGTCAAATCTGCTATGTCCTTGATTTGTTCCTTGTAAACACAAGAATGCCAAATCATCTTGGATCTGCTTCAGTATAAACATCTGAAGGTTAGATCTGCTATCTTTGAGAACGTCTGAGAGTCAAATCTGCTATGTCCTCGATTTGTTCCTTGTAAACACAAGAATGCCAAATCATCTTGGATCTGATTCAGTATAAACATCTGAAGGTTAGATCTACTATCTTCAATCTGTTCCCTATAAACACAGGGATGCCAAATCTGCTATCTTCAACGTGTTCCCTATAAACATAGGGATGCCATGCTGAAATCTTCAATCTGCTTCGCAGAGAGCACAGGAATGTCAGATCTACTATCTTCGATCTGTTCCCTATAAACATAGGGATGTCAAATCTTGTTTCTTTGATCTACATTGTCCCATAAAAGACATAACCTGTAGAATGCGTATGAGTTCATGCCTATGATCGAAGTGAGTCAAATTCTCCTAATTAGACATGTTATAATTCCAAATGTTATGAATATGACCCTTATTTTGGGCGTCATCACTCATTCCCTCATCGAAGTTTTAACTTTATACTTCTTGATGTATCAATCATACTCTGCTTGTATGCTTTGAATCAACTTAGTCCTATTGTGCCATTCTCCAAATGTTGTGACCCGCTGGAGATGTTTATGAAATGATCCTTTCTTAAGATCAATTTAAAATGTCCAACCACCTTTTAGACTGAAGAAGAAATTTCCCCGAGTACATCCGACCCTCAAATATGGAAATTCTTTAAACAATTGTCTTGTTTCAGTTTCTTGTATTATCTAGAAATTTCCAGAGTAATATGCAAAACTTCATTTGTAAAGATATTTAGTTCATCAATCATTATTTCTATGCAACACACTTTATGAATAATGGGACGAATAAATTGATCTTGAGGATAATGATTTATCAAAAAGACAACTGAGGTTAATCTAGGAATCTATCTTTGAGAAGAAAGAGAATCCAAAGATAGTAAACAGGACAAAAAATCAGATGCCCCAGATATCACCGCTTGAGCGTCTATACACCAGCTCCATGAAGACTTTCTTGAGTTCAACATGTGTTTAAAAGATCCAAAGTAATTCGTTGATGCCTCGATATGTAACATACTTCACTTCTCGTCGAATCCGGTATAGCAAGGTCACTGCATGACTTTCCAAATTTGAGCTGCCCTTTCGGGTTTTCAACTCAAAACCCCTTTGGTCTCAAGGCGCCCTTTGCAGGTTTTCACCTTGGCCTCTCCATTTTTTTTCTTTTTTCTCTTTATTTTTTTCTCTTTTTCTTTTCTTTTTTTTCTCTTTTTTTTTTGAAATAGAAGTCCCAAAGTGCCCTTTGCAGGTTTTCACCTTGGCTTCCCTTCTCCTTCAGACAAAGTACTCTTTGACTGAGTCCGAATTCACTGGATCAGATAAATTCTTCCTATCCATTTCTTGTCAAAATCAATGCACCTCTAGAGAAAGCCCTCTTCATAACATATGGCCCATCCCAATTCGTCATCCTTTTGCAAGGTTTCCTTTATGAGATTCTTTTGGACGAACCTTCTTTGTCATAAGTCTGTGTCATCCATTCTTGGTACATTTGCTTAGGATGAATACTTTCAAGTTAAGTTTACTAGAGGTATTCAATTCTTGACTCCATCAAAGCTTGGAGGAAAAATCTTGATTCATAAACCTATGAGAAAGGGATTACCCCAGCAGCCGTCCTGGCTGTTGTTTGTCAAACCCTACAAAAAGATGGTTCAATGATTCTCAGCAGACAAGAATGAAGTTGCTGACTTTATCCTTCAACCTGGAAAGCTGAGGTACAGAGATTACTCCTGGAGCATATATCCCACCAAGACTCGATGATGTTTCTGAAGCATCCTTAATCTTCATAAATTGCCCCCAACTGTGAAGCTGCCAAATGAGCGTAGCAAATAGGAGGCACAACAAATATGGCTGTAGTGCTCCTTTGATACATGTAGGATAGAGAATGAACAAACTCTTGCAGATCATCAGCCGAAAACCCAGCCTGGTCTAAGAGAACATGATAGTGGGTCTGCCTCGTGATTCCAATCATTCCAGCATGGGTACCAAGGTAAAAATCATTGTTCTTTGGATGGCATACTTTGTTGTCAATGATAGTACCATGTAGGACATTGTAAAGAGATCCCTGCTGAAAAAAAACTTGGTATGATGGTTTCTCGTACAATAATAACCACAATCTTTAGGGTTCCACTTCTCGCCAAGGAACTTGCAAGCCTCAATAACTTGAGCAAAACTTGATTGAATTAAGACTCGCTAACCCTCTCCCTGAAAATAATGATTTGATCAGGTTTCTTCTTCTCTGAACTTGTATAGAAGTCTAAGAGAGCTTCCTTCATGATACCGTCATCAACTTTGTCAGAAACTGGTTTTGAAGAAAGAATCTATCATTTTAAGCTTCAGAGACTGTGTACGGCCTGATGCCCCATAGCTGAAAATCAATGGCCACCGCCTGGAGCTAACCATCGCAGCTATTGACGGCACATCAGACTACTCAGGAAAGCCAAACAATTCACCCATGGTTGGAACCTTTGAAACAACTGGAATTGAAGGTGTTTGCCCCAGCGTAAGCATAGAGAGTAGGCGGTAGTTTCTTATGCTAATTTTTACAAGTCTTGGTCATCTTTTGTAATTTGTTTTTTTCTTCTTTTTATTTTCTTTTGGCAACCTTTGTTGTACTGTGGTATGGCGCATTATCTTAGAAAAGATTGCAAACTTTTGGCATTGTGCAGTTATATATAATCTTTTTTATTTTTATTTTTTTGAAATAGATGACTTTTGACTTTGTAATATTGGCATATGAAGCTATCTCCCCCTCTTAATGGAGTAGTTGACGTCTACAAAGATGAGTCATTGTCAGCTTGAAACTTTTGATGAGCTCGGGCCCATAACATATATGCCCCATAAGTCTTTACTCCTTTAAATTTGGCATTCATTGTACAACTGATGCGATCCCTTTCCATGGTGGATCAACAGTGCCCCAAAACCTCATGCTTATCCTGGCAATTGCAAATCCTCCTGCATGCGTCTTTGGACCATATTTTTGAATTCCCATAATAGTCTCAACAAGGTCTTGTTTTGTCTCCTCAGCTAATTCCAATTTCGCAATCTTTCCTTCCTCTAAGGCTATATTTCTTACCACCACTTCATGGGGTAAAAACCATTTTCAACAAATTCAGAAACAAGTCACAATGTCTATCACCTTCAAAGTACTGAGATTCCACTAAACACATATCGCACTCAAAATGAACTCTGAATCTGTAGTATCGTTGCCCGTGTCATTGATATCTAGGGATCTATGATAGGCACACAAAAGAATATAAAAGGAATAAACGAATTCAAAAATGACTATTTACATGAAATGAAAATTTATAAAGAATGTCAAAGGTCAAAAGAATCAGAATGAAAGAATATTTACTCGGATAAATAATAAAAGTATGTTTTATTGAAAATAAAAATGTCTGAACATGAGCCCACTTCTCAAAAGAAATCTCATTACTCGTAGGCTTTAGAGTAACAATAGTGTTCTGAATATTACTCCGTAAAATTCCTAAAGATTACAGGAAGTTCTTCTGCAGTCCAATTGTTTAAAGAACTTCCCGGTTCGTAAGGCCGAATGCCCTCAAGGTTTCTTTGTTCAGTCCCTTCCTCATGTATGACATTGATGGGATTATTTTTATTTCCAAACACCCCCTTCTCTAGGTAAGCTATCCCTCTTGACACAAAAGTCAGGGATATGTAAGGGAACGTCTCTTTTTCACTTAGCCGTGACCCTCTTCTCTCTCTCTCTCTCTTTTTCTTTCTTTTTTTTAATAACTTTAACTAATTATGGTCTTTTTATAATTTAAATGCATATAATGCGATGTGATGTAATACAAATGCATGAATGGAAAAGGTATCGATCTCGACTTAATTTCATTTAGAAAACTTTATTTAGAAAAAGAATATCTTTACATATGAATGGATTACAAATACGCCTTCGTCCTATGGCCCAAAGTTTTAACTCAACAAAGCTAACTCTTGACAATGATTTGACTGTGCTCAATGTATCAGCTTGTACCTTCATGGTCCGTAAATGATCTACTACCATCCCAAATTTGAGCTATGGCTTCACTCATAAGATAATCTCTACATCTATGGACACCCCTTCTGTGAAGTTGTTTTGATTATCTTGAAAGAAAGATTGGCAAACAAGTGGGCATTCCTGCTTAACATGCTACCTTAAAATGATATCCAACACCGTTATGGTTTCTTGAGAGCTTTCAGATTCCTGTCCACACAAAGCATTTTGAAATGCTTAGAAGGGTATCTTCTCAGTATAGTTAATCTCTACTTTAGAGGTCTTTTAAATGATATGGACTTCTTTAATCTCATTCTTTTGCGTCCATTTTGATAGATCATCAGGGCTTGCATTTCCATTATCTCTGATAAGTGCAACATAGTGAACTCATGCTTGTTGTTTGGTCCTATAATAAATAAGCCTTTTACCATTATAGGCACAATTCTTTCCATCCAACTCACCTTTGTAGGTCCATGCATTCTGTCAATCACTTTTCTTCCAACACTCTTACGATCGACCATCTTCCTATGAAAAAGAAATGTTGTAATGGTGGAAATGTCCATCAATACTCTTCTTGTTCACCTTAAAATGATTGGTGAGTACATTACATTTTGCCCTGCAGCACGCCTTACCATAGAGTGTTGAACAATCTTCTTCGTATCCAATTCTGCTTTGATTGGAAACAACATTAAGACGCACTAGTGGCAGAAGAGGCAGGAATTCCAAGACTGCCCATTTTCCCTCCTGTTCTTTCCATTTTAGCTCACTCCCTTTCCCTATGACATTCATCAACTTCCTCACAAAAGTTGGAATACAGTTAGCCCTTGAGTAAACTTTATCAACTTGAATCATAGGACAGTGCCACAAAATTGAATATTCCTCCACCACGGGTACCATATAGGCTTTTCCAAACGTAAAGCAACTGTATACAAAATTGATGCCCCCTCTTTTTAAAGTGATGTGTGGGGAATTTTATTGCATTATAAATTATACATAATAACATATTATTGTAATGCATACATTTAAACAAAGTAATGATAACAATATAAAGATCGTGCATTAGATATATACATATAACATAATACATATAAAGCAAATAATAACAATATATAAAGATATATATAGCATGTATCGAGAATGAATAAACTAATATACAAACCTACAAAATGATAATTAAATGATGCATGAAAAAAACAATAACCAAATAATGTATGATGTACAAATAGATGAAATGCATGTTCACAAAATATAACATATAATAATAAAAATAACATTTAACACATACTTGATATATATAATATAAAAATATCTTAAAGAACTAAAAAAATGATTGATTACTAACAAAATAGATACATAATTAAAGATAAGATATTTCATAACAATTTTATAATAATGTTTAATTATAATAACAAGAATATTTACAAAAGAATAATAATTATATGGTAATTTATTGGTTTAAGAGTATATAAGAGAATTCATAATATAACAATATTAATTTAAAATGAAATAGTATAGAATAAATAAATAAATAAATAAATAATGAAATGTGTATATAATATGAGTTTAAAATATGTTTTAATAATAATAATTTACAAATAATATATATAATATAAACATAAATAATGTAATAGATAATCTATAATATACATAACATATATATAAAAAAAAGTAATATAGAAAAAATGAGAATATATAAATGTTATATAATAAAATATATTTTAAATTTATAGGAAATAAGAAGTATAATAAATACAACGTAAAATAATGAAAGTAATATGGAAAACAATATATATAAATAATTAGTAAATATAAAATATAGTAATAATATAAAAAATGATGTAAAATAATAATAATTTGAGAAAAATAATATATAATAAATAATAATTGTAATGCCCCAATTTTCGGGAATCCTGTGAATGTTGGCATAGGTTTAATTATGTTAGTGGGCCTCTAGAAAGCCCAAGCTTAAGATAGAACCCGGCAATTTTAGTTAATTTATGTTCCATAAGAAAAAGGGGGTGAAATTATGAAATAGGACCTATGTGAAAATGTTTGAAAATGCTATAGGCTAAATTGAAGTGGCCAAATAAATAGGAGTGCAAAATAGGAGGATTTGCATGACAAACCTCCCATTTTACATGAAATGGCCAGCCATCATGTTGTTGTAGACAAAATGTACACTTGATATCCATAATTTATGGTACAAATTGATACAAATTGATAATAGGTTAGGTAAATGTTTCATGATAATAGGTTAGGTAAATGTTCCATGATAATAGGTTAGGTAAATGTTCCATGATAATGGGTTGGGTAGATGTTTCATGATAATGGGTTAGGTAAATGTTTCATGATAAGAATTTCATGTCTTTTGTATTAAAGAATTTCATGATAAGAATTTTTAGTTGTGTTGTGAGCATTTAGTCATGAATTAAAATGAAGGAAATGGTTGTTGTTTCATGTTCTTTTGATGAAAAATGGAAGATAGGTGAAGTTGAGCCAAACAAATGAGCATGCATGTGCCTTAGATGTTAAAGGGAAAAATCAGCTAACATGTTGTTCTTTAAAATGATGAAATGGAGATTATACTTAAGTAAAATCATAGATATGTGATGATTGATTGGTGATATACATGTTTAAATAACAAGCATGCAAGTTAGGTGTGAAAGAGTGATTTGGTAATAAATCTGCTTGGGATAGCAGCAGTAACGTGACTTTGGAAAATCACCATAAATTGTGAGAGATGAGTTAGAAGCTGAATAAATTATGTAATTAAATCTTAATGAGTCTAGTTTCAAATGAAATAAACTAGAACATATTTTGAATTCTGTACAATGAGAAATTTGATTCGTAATGAAGAGTGGTCAGATTAGTCAAACAGTGAAACATGGAAAACTTTAAGAAAAATCTGGTATTGATTGGCCATACCAAAAATTCTGAAAATTTTATGAATAAAAGATATATGAGTCTATTTTCAGGGAAAATTAACGGCACTTGATTTGGAGTTTCGTAGCTCCAGTTATAAATAATTTAGTGACTGTTGCTCAGGAAGACAGCTTGCAGTGAAATTATGATTATGTGGTAAACATTGACAAAAATTTATTAATGAGTAGCTTATTGATTTCTTATAAGCTTACTATGATCTGTAGGTGTGGTTGACCGAATATTGTAAGGGGTTAATACGTAGTTTGTATTTGAATAGTTAGACTAACGTGTTAGTAATCCAATTGTAGGCGGTTCGTGTGTGGATTTCGTCAGCATATCGTCGCAAACAGGTGTGTAACTGACACCCTCTCATAGACTAGATTGGCAAAAGCCGAAAAGCCGAAATGCCGAAAAGTCGGTATTTTGGAAATTTGCGAGTGTGCGAATGCTCGTAAGATAGTTGTGTTTGTATATTTGGTAATCTAAAGTAATAAACTGCAGTACGCACGATTTCGTACATTTTGATAATTTGGGCTTAATGGGCCAAAGATCGGGTTCATGGGCCAACGGTCCCAATTCGGTAAGTATGCGCGGTAAGTGTTCTGATAGTACGTAAATAGTTAGGATATGCATGAAAACCCTAAAAGTAGCTAAATTACTATAATACCCCTATGTATGGAAAATTACTGTTATACCCCTAGGTGCAAAATTACCGTTATACCCCTAGGGTTAATTTTGACTGAAAAGCATGACGATCTGATTCTGTATGATGTATGCCATGATTATATATCTGTTGCATGGGGACATGGGTTATATTATGGAGGAAGCGTTCTGGTGGCTATGCCACAAATATCTGATCTGGTGGCTCTGCCACAAATATCTGATCTGGTGGCTCTGCCACATATATCTGTTCTGGTGGCTCTGCCACGATTATCTGTATCTGGTGACTCTGTCACATTATCTGTTCTGGCAGCCATGCTGCAAATTCTGTGGTGTGTAGCGGTTGGGTGGGTCGAGTTGTCTCCCCACACGGTGTAAGGTTGGTACGGGGGTGTATACGGTTGGATATGGTTGGGTTTCTGCATAAACATGTAATATCTGTTCTGTTCTGTTATGGGCCTATGGGCTTTATTTTGAATTCTGTTCTGGGCTAAGGCCAACTTATTCTATTTTTGTGGTTTGAGCTGATATAGGCTATGATTGGGTTAATTTACACACTGAGTTTCCCCAAACTCACCCCTTTTATTTTCATCCACGCAGGAAATCCCCAACCATAGTGGGCTTGGAGCTGTGAAGGAATTCGGAGTGGCCACCCGTTCTGAAAGTTTGATTTTCTTCTGGTGAACTGGACATCCTTTTAATTACGTTTGAGGTTTAGGGCTTTTAAATGTAATAAGGCCGCTTATTTATTTTTTATGGTTTTTAATATGTATTACTAAGATAGGTAATACTTATTTTAACTGTTGAAATTGGATAGCTTTAGGGCACGTTTTCAAAAACAACTGTTGATTTCAAAATAACACGACAACAAGCAAAGCTTCCGCAATGAAAGTATTTTCCAAAATTAATCACTTTTCCTAAAAATGACTTAATCAAATCGGTGTCCTAGAAATATCCATGATGTTAAGGTGTGGCAATGGCGGTATGCATGTCTAGGATTGGATCCGAAGGGAGCTTGGTACTTAAGCAATCCGATGGACTCACCTCCTCTTTTCTGATTTCCTACCTGGTGCACAGCTTCCATTCACTTTAACCCTTAATGAATTAATCTTTTGAACATCAAGTACGATTTTCTGGACTTAGAATGGAATTTTTTTTTACGTTTTTGATGTGGCATGCCGGATCCGGCCATAACTTCTGGGCCGGGTTTGGGGTGCTACAATAATAATATATATAATAATATTTATAATAAAATAATTTTATAATATATAATATAAAATAAGGTTAAAATAATATAAATAACAATATATGAAAAATATATATATTAAATAAATAAGAATAAATTTAAGACTAATTTTAAAGTCCAGCAAAATTATAGGGCGAATTTAAAAGGAATAAAACTGAATTCAGGCCCTGTTTAAAACGCGCGCAAAATTAGAGGGACTCACTGGGAAAATTGCCCTATTCATATTTGAGGCAGCGTTTAAACCTTGGACTCAGAGCAGCTACTGTAGGGACTACATCAAAATTGAGGCAAAACAATAGGGCCAAATCATAAATAAAACATAACATAATTATAATCTTTAAAAAAAGTGAAAGGACTGATTGAGCAATTAACCCCATTTCAAAAAACGCGCGGATCCTCCTTGGTTAATCGGGTCAACGCGCGGATCCTGTCATTCTAAAACGACACCGTTTTGGGTAGGCTATATAAGCCAAACTTTGCACCTAAGAACCATTTTAACATCCGGTTTTACAAAAAAAAAACAAAATCCTCTGAAAGAGGATTCGAGGACCAATCCCGGAGCTGTTGAGCCTCCGTCCAGGGGTCTCCTCACGCGCTCACGTGCTACCACGCACGGTGGTCGGAGGGCCCAAAAGCCTTCACCCTTTTCAGCGAAAATCAGGTAATCCCTTTTTCCCTTTTTTACCACTTGTAATATATGTTAAAATATTCACCTTTATACTCAATTGGCTACTGGTACTGTCAGTTGGCAATACAATGCTCTGTTGAATTTGCATGTATATTTTCTTTCTGAAAAATCCCCCCATTTTACAATGTTTAGATTCGGGCTTTTGTAGCCACTGTTGCTTTTACATTCTTGGTATGAAAATCTGTCTCGTTTCTTGCCTTGTTTTGCTATCTTTGTTTCCTTTTGTTTGTAGGTAATCCACGAGAATCTCGCTCAATCACTGGAGTCTGCACGTTGATGGAGCCAACGCTGGATTTTGGCGTGTCTTGCTCGTTGATTGTGGCATGACGTATGCTTTGTGGCGACGATTGAGATGGCCACGCCGTTTGAAGTGCCCGAAGCCTCTAGAAACTCCTTGCGGCGTGAGGAGAGGGCTAGGGTTTCTAACCCTAGTCGAATTTTTGGGCCTCTGAGAGTTTGGATCAATTGGGCCATTTTAATTCTGGGCTAGGTAGTTTAATTGAGTCTTAGTCTATAATGTAACGGGTTGGGTTGTAACAGTGGGCCTGCTGGTTTAAGTTGGGCTAGTCTAGGTATTGATCTGGCTATTGGGTTGTAACCAGGTATGATTTAAGGCTGATTGGGTAGTTACCGGGTAAATGGTTGGATTTGTATTTGGACTCTTGTAAATTGGGCTTTATGGATTGTTAAACAATTATTATTTGATCTGTTTGATTTGTTTAAGCCCGGTCAAATTTGGGATATTACAAATATAATGTATATATATTGATTATTAAAATTTTTATTATGCCAAATTTATAAATAAAAATTAACAAATTTATATAAATAAGAAAAACAAAATAATTAAATTGTATCTGGTTCAACAGTATTCTAAAAATAATTATATCGTAAGCCTTAATGCATAAAATGTTGTCACATTGCAATATTTTTTGTTGAAGTGTATTTTTAAAAATAATTAAGTTTATGAAAAATATTCTTAATAACATAGAATATAAAAAAAATTGTTTGCAAAATTAATATAATTATAAGAGTTACAACGTCATCAAAAAAATTTATACCTATGCTATTGATTAAGCGGTCGAGGTAGGTTTTGCTGGGATAGGGGCAGAACATGCAGCTGGATTTTGTTTGCCACTAACTTTAGGCTTCACATTCGAACATTGTGATACTGCAGGTCCAGTCGGTCCACTGTGCGTAATTTCAATGTCTACAAGTTCCACATTTTCACAAGGCAAAGTAGCACTACAAATAATCTTGACAGCTTCTGGACGCGCAGAAGTGTCGTGAATGTTTTTGAAACTAATGTTGCTTAGTTTAACTTTTGATTCTTCCTGCATCAACAAAATAATGATTCAATAACTCGTTAACTCTTTTTGCTCTCTTACGATTTTGGTAAATATGTACATACATTTATTTTGCATTTGTTCCATGGGCAATATTTCTGATCAATTATAATAGGAGAACTGACATTGGTCACGGTAATATCCTCAAAGTGAATGTTCGAACAAGTGCCAGGTTCAGCACCTGGCCAAGTTTTGATTCTAACACCATTTGAAGTATTAGTCATGGTGCAATTTTTTACTGTAACTCCCTCAACTGGTTCTTTATTTTTAAACAATCCGAGACTGCCAATACTGATACCATGTCCTGGTCCACAAGTTACTCCATTGATAACCAAATTTTTGGAACCATCCCCAATTGAAACACAATCATCGCCAGTTTTTATCTCCGAGTTAAGAACATTGACCCCATCTGATCTCCCAATGTGAATCCCATCTGTGTTTGGGCTTTCGTCAGGTGCAGATATGGTGAAATGTTCGAAAGTAATGTTTTTGCATCCTAGAACATTAGCCTGGAACTGCTTGCTGTCTTTGGTAGTTATATCTTGTATCATTGCGTTGGTTAAAAAATCAAACCTTAGGTTCTGTTTAATTCAACAATTGAACAAAAAATAATTATTACTTAATTCTATTTATAAAAGCAAAAGTCATAACTTCTCAATAAGAAAATAACTTACAATAGGAAGTGAACCACAATAATCATGACCTTTGCAACCTTCCCTTTTATAAGCAGTGGTTCCCTGGCCGTTAAAAACTCCTCCGCCAAACAATTTGAAATTTTCAATTCTATTGAAAGCAATCCATTTAGGCTCCTTGAAAGCACTAGGGTCTGCCGGAGCCTTCACAGTTCCTTGAACTTGAAGCTCAATAGGAGCCTTGCAAGGACCGTCTAAGGTAGTTGTGCTTAAAAAATATATCCCTTTAGGAATCACAATTTTTTACGGAGATGTTGAGGCACATACTTCTTTCCAAGCATCCAACAATGGCTAAAACCAAATAGAAAAATAAAAAAGATACATATAAAGATAAGAGATTTGGAAAATAGTTATGCATACTTTTATCTGCTGACTATAAAGTTATATGATATTTTGCTTACCTTACTCAAATCTGTTTTCTCGTCTGCCTTTGCACCAAACTTTGCAACAACATCAATAACGCCACCACCTCCTCCTCCTTGACCTTCAACGGATGATATGGACAAAAGTACTAGTATTAACATGGATGAAACAAAATTAAATTGAATAGCCATACTTTATTTTTATTCACTACAAAGAGAGAATGATTTCTGTTTTTTGTTTTGTTTCAAACCATCTTATGTAGATAGAGTAAGGCCAAATTACAACCAACTAAACATTTTCTATTTTAATTAGCGTGGGTAAATAATATGACCAAGTTTTGCTTACTATAATTAGCACTTCTTTTTCTTTTTGGAAGCAATTAACTCGTTAATTTGCCAACAAACTTGATATGGTAAAATAATTAACTAACACGTGACTTAATATAACTATTTAAGGTTTCTATATATAAATGAAAATGATGAATAAAATTGTCGACTTAGCTCGATTGGCATTGACCTTGTTGCACATGCAGGAGACCGTGGGTTCGAGCATGTTGAAGGGCATTAATGATCTCCTATATTAAGGGTTGGGGAGGAGTTATGAGTAGTTCTAGGCAATGTATAAAAAAATGATGAGTAAAATTATCCATTACTAATTTCTTTTCTATATTATATTAATAATTTATTATATGGTTAGATATAGATAATTAAATATGTATGTTTAATAGTATTGAAAATTATAGTATTTTATTAATTTTAAATATTTTTAAAAATAAAAATTTATTAATAATATAATAATATTAACCTTGACTTAAGTTAATTTTTATATAAAAATAAGTCACTCATAAAGGTTAAGTCATTCTAGAGGGAAAGAAAAAGGGCCAAACTATTTTCCATGAGATAAACACAGGAAAATGTAGAAAATATTTTTCAGAAACCATTTTCAATGAAACAAACAGAACCTGCCTTGACTGAGTTGGTATCACAATCCAAGGGGAACCAACTCTGGTCGGTAGATTACTTGAATTCAAAGTCTCATTGCAATTTCATATAATTATTCCATGTATCAGCAATGGTATACAAGTGTAGTTATAATGCTACTAAGTATCTTTAATAAACATAATATACAAGTATGCTTTTATTTTATTTCAATTTAACAGTAAGGATTTTTTTTAAATAATATCCATTCAACAAAAAAAATTACAAGTAAGGATCAAATCTCGGTTAAAGGTACAAAATAAGATGTAAATACAAAATGAATTACAAAAGAAAATCATACTTTGTTTGAATCAAGTGGAAAACTCTATCATATGTTGGTGTTTAGCCATTAGGGCTGTGAAGGTTAGACCTTGATGTGTGTAGTTTTGTCATGCCTTCACTGCTGTTATAATGGGCACACCTCAAGCACCCAATAAATACGAAAAGGTCAAGCAAAAATAGGCAAACTAAAGCTGCTCGAGAGCTCTCAAAAATGGGAAATGAAACCCTTAGAAGAGGAGCCAAGCAATGCAATATTATGTTGGAAAAGAGAAGGCTCATTCGCATCTCATTGGAGTCCACAGGCCGATACTGTGCCGGCTAATACAAAATTCAATGAGATGGAAGATAAAGGGGGAGGGGAGGGTTGATTTTCAGCCATATAATCGTCAACAACCACTCTGCCAGCTGAAAGATTAAGGCCTTACTTTAATAGCAATGTTGACAACTTTAAAAGCTCATATTTAAATTACTCTTGCCACTAATACAAAAATGTTTATAAAAAAGTAATAATTTAAACAATATAAATTAATAAATAATTCATAAATTATTTTAAAAAATTACACGAATTGTCGTCTCCTACTACCCATATTTATCAAAGGAAAAACGGGTAAAACATAAGCAATTACCAAGCCTAATTTTGGGAAATTTAGGTTGGTGGAAAAAACCTATTATGACTGAAAGGCATAGTATAAAATTCTTCAATCCTATTATCTCCTCTAAACGATCAAAACTTAAGCCCCATAGCATCCCTCTATCTTTCTTCGATTTCTCCACTTTTATCGTGTTGCCTAAGATCACCGCCACCGTCAATCCCACCATTATCGGTAGTGAGAACACGGTGTTCATGAATACATTAAACTGAAAAAAACATTCACTTTGTTTTACCCTCTTTTATCATTGAAGATTATAGGATTGGGTTTTTTTTTTCAAAAAAAAAACACTTACTCAGGCTACATCGCTGTGAGCAAGGCCATGATGGGATGGGTTCCAATATTGGTTGAAGAATTGAGGGATGGAAATCCCTGAGAAGAGTGATAATCCTGTTATGATAAAGTTCTCGTGTAATTTGTGTTTCTGAATTGCAGACATGATTTACTAATATTAGATAAACCAATATTTAGTCTTAAATGAAATAATTTTTTTTCATCTTGGTCCATATTTGTCTTTGACAAAATTGGGAAATTTGTTCATGAACTTGGATTCGGATGATGTAACACTTTTAATTTATGAAGGCATCACCTAAAATTTTAAAATCTAAAAAATGTAAGAAATATACTAAAATATTAATTAAAAAATCAGGAGATGGCATAGTAGAATTTAATAATATCATTTTAGTGTACTTTAATGGAATCTAAATTTAAGGATTAAATTGAGAAAAGTTATCAAGTTCTTAAACTAATATGACCTTTTATGCTAAAAAAAATTTATAACGAGCTCGAATTTGGATTAGTCGAGTAAAGATCTATATGACACCCCAAACTCGATCGGGACGGTCCGACCTAGATTTCGAGCGACACATTAGCCACTTGGATTAGTCGAGTAAAGATCTATATGTACTAAACAATACTAAAATTTTGAGTAATAAATAAATTGATTGTAATAGCCCAAATTTACCCGGGCCCATGCAATGATTTAAACAAAATTTGTAAATTAAATTAAATAAATGTCCTTATTAAAATGTCCAAATTACAAATAAACAGGCCTAAAGGGCCCGATAGCCCATACTTGGTTACATTAAAAAACCCTTAGCCTGATAGCCCAAACCCGTTTACATTGGTAGCCCAACAGATGACCCAAAACCAATAGCCCCAAATACCCAAACTAGACCCAAACTAGCAAGGCCCAGTGCCTAAATCGAATCTGGAAACCCTAGGGTTTCCAGAAGCTTCGCGCTGCAAACACCCAATAGTTGCGCCTCTTCGTCTCGCGCAGTTCCAGTGGCCCTCCATTAGCGCAGTGACTCTGGCTCCGTATCGTCCCATAATCGGTGCATTCACCTCCAGATTTCTCGCTGTCACCTGCAAAAGGAGAAAGAAAAACATAGCAAACGTGGCAAGAATCGAGCAGAAAATATACAGATTTGTAAATAGAGGCTATAAAAAGCCAAATGAATTCACTATAATAGGACCCCTTTTTTTATATACATACGAAAATAGATACAAAAAAAAAGATATGCATATACAGTGAAGAATGAAATAAAGGCATTTTTTTAAAAAGGTGATTCAGTTGTCTATTCGTTTCTGTTTTTTTTTTTTTGCTTATGAATTATTTTTTCTTGAAAGAGGTTGTTACTATTTAAAGAAAGAAGGTTACCTGTGTTTCGCCTGGAAGGACGAAGGTTTTTAACCTTTCGACCACTGCGTATGATGGCGCGTGTGGCGTGTGGACATGTGCTGCCCAGTAGTCGGAGACTGGAGCCCAGACTGCCCTCTCCTCTCCCATTTCAGAGAGTTTCAAAGTTTTTTTTAAAACAGTTTCTAAAATGAGTTTTGGGCCAAAAATGACTTAAATAGCATAATAGAAACGGTGTCATTTTTACTTAATCTGATAAGTACCAAAACGACGCCGTTTAAGCCCAAGATCTGCATGTTGACCCGAAACCCGGATAAGATCCGCGTGTTTTTGGTAAATGGGCTAATTGCCCAATTGGTCCTTCCGCATTTTTAATCTTTACAATTTCATTTTTTTATTTTGAATTTACCCCAATCTTTTTACGATTAATTCAATCTAATCCTAATGGCTATTGAAGCCTATTCTGGGAATGACGTCGTTTTATGGGATTAGGGCTAATTGCCCAATGAGTCCCTTTGAATTTAACGCACATTTCAATTAGGCCCAAAATTTTCCATTTATTTGTAATTAACCCTAATTTTTTTAATTAATTTTAATTTTAATCTCCTTTTTTATATAAATTCAATTTTTTTTAAATACTATATATTTTTATAAACATTAGTTATATATAAAAAATGTATATATAGTATTTATCTTTGTATATTATTTATTATATTATTATATATTATTATATATTATATTACATACATTTTACTATATATATATTATTTTATATATTATCTATCATATTATTTATATTATTATATATTTTGTTTATAAATTTTATTATATGTTATATATTTTACCAAATATTTCTCCTTACATTACTTTTATTTTATTATGAAATATACATTATTTTATTACTCATTAATTACATATGTTTTTTAAATTTTTATTATTAAATATGTGTAATATTGATATTTAGCACATTATTTTTAATATATTAAGCTATTATATCCTATAATATGATTTATATATATTAATCATTTTTTTAAAAAGGGTTCTCCTTTATCATTCTTATATTATTCTAAATATTTTTAAAATATCTTTATTTTTATTTTATTTGATTTATATTTTATATGTTTATGATTTGCTCATTTATTTTTGTTTTTTATTTTTTTAGTATTGTTTAGTAGGTTAAATATGTATAGATTATTTGTTATTTTATGTTATTGTTTTTATATATTCACATGAGGATTAATTATTTATGTTGATTTAAGTTACATCTGCATGAAATATTATTATATATGTTATGCAATTTTTATTGTTGTATTCATTATGCTCTACGTTGTATTTTACATGTAACGATGATGTATGTATATTTATGTTATCTATGATCATGTATGCATAAAATAACGTATATTGTGTAATTTATGCCATTATTCATCATCTTTTATTATATTTGCATGGAATATTAAAGTAGGTATCATGTAGGATAATTTATTTAATATTGATCCTTTGTAATATGTTAAATGCATCATCACTTTAAAAACTTTATATTTCATTCGATCCAAAAAGAATTTAAAAATAAGGCAATGTTTTTTGGCAGGTAGGAATTCGAGAAGTAGTGCCCTAATATGCTGGGTTGCGATTTCCAGTTTGTCTAAATGCCTAAAATATCCTTCTAAATAAATTTTGAAAATCACGAGATGATTTTAGTTATGAAAGTTTAAGAATATCGTGCCCAATCATGCTGGATGTGATATTTATATTCGTTTGAAGAGAAGGAATCTTGATTCTTTTTAACTCAAATTATTATGGTTTTAAAAGAGATCTTATTTTTGAATTCTTTCAAACTTTTGACATTAAAGCAAAATTATTCAATTTGGTACCAATTTTGGGCGTTGCAAGGGTGCTAACCCTTCCTCCTACATAACCGACTCTCAAACCTATTTTCTCACAATTTCGAAGACCAAAATATTTTATAAGGTGATCCAATCACACCTAGAAAGGTTGGTGGCGACTCCCCTGTTTTCAAAACACCTCCCTTTTAAAAGAGGTTTATACATTGATAATAAACTAAGTTTTCTTCTAAAGCTAAACCATTGTTCAAAAATATTTGTTTTCAAAACTTCGATAGCTTACTAGGCCATTTTGGTGGCTAATGTAATCTTTTGAATTCAAGTCTCACGTCTAGGCTGGGTTGGGGACGTTACATTTGGTGGCAACAGTGCTTAGTTTTTCTAAATTTGCATTGTGAAATTTTGATATATGTTTGCATGCGTGCATCGAAAGGGGTATTTTGGGAAAAACCACGCCATAAGATTTTTGAAAATTTTATTTTTCTGTAGGAAATTCAATCCAAGATTGCTGTAAAAAATTTAGATAAATTGAAAACTTTAGATTGTGAACATTTAGGAGGATAAATAATGCTTCAACTTTTGTTTGAAAACTATAGATATACTTTAGATTTAAAACTTTCGAAAGATCACTATGAACACCCAAGGCCGATGTGGTAGGGGTTGGCCACGTAGGGCTGCACCTATAGAGTTACCCATTGTCCAGGGATAAAACCCATACCAGAGGAGGATTATGTTGAGAACGAAAATGGTGACGACACGATGACCTAGGTGATGTTGAGGATTTTACAAAGGGTTGCTGGAGCCCAAACTGGATCGGGGAGCCGGGGATCCGTTGCAGAGAGTCTCCGAACGAATGGGTTAGAAATGTTCAAAAGTGTTGCTGGAAAAAATCCAACGGTGGCTGAGTATTGGATGGAGTCGGTGGAGAGAATTGTGAAGGATTTAGACTGTACTTCGGAGCAGAAGTTGAAGAGCACTATGTCCTTGCTAAGAGAAGAGGCATATCATTGGTGGTACTTTGCCATAAGAGGTATGCAAGTTGACCGCATAAATTGAAAATACTTTCAAGAGGCCTTCCGGAAAAAGTATTCGGGCACTAGGTATCCGGAGGCTCATAGGCTCAAATTTGTCGACCTAAAACAAGGAGACAAGTTCGTAGCAGAATATGAGGTTGAATTTGTAGCACCCCAAACCCGGCCCAGACGTTATGGTCGGATCCGACATGCCACATCGAAGCGTTCAAAACATTTTATATTGTTGATCCAGAAAAACCTACTTAGTGTTTTAAAAGATAATTTCATTATAGGTTAAAGTGAATGGAAGCTGTGCACCAGGTAGGAAACCGGAAAAGAGGAGGTGAGTCTATCGGACTACTTAAGTACCAAGCTCCCTTCGGATCCAATCCTAGACATGCACACCGCCATTTCCACACCTTAACGTCATGTATATTTCTAGGAAAGCGATTTGAATGAGTCATTTTTAGGAAAAGTGATTAATTTTGGAAAATACTTTCATTGCAGAAGCTTTGCTTGTTGTCGTGTTATTTTGAAATCAATTCTTTTTTTTTTTTTTGAAAACGCGCCCTAAAGCTATACAATTTCAACAGTTAAAATAAGTAATACCTATCTTAGTAATACATATTAAAACTATCAAAAATAATTAAGCGGCCTTATTACATTTAAAAACCCAAAACTTCAAACGTAAATAAAAGGATGTCCAGTTCACCAGAAGAAAACCAAACTTTCAGAATGGGTGGCCACTCCGAATTCCCTCACAGCTCCAAGCCCACTATGGTTGGGGATTTCCTGCGTGGATGAAAATAAAAGGGGTGAGTTTGGGGAAACTCAGTGTGTAAGGAAAACCCATTCAAATCCCAAGTCAGCTCAAGCCTATTGGGCCTAAGCCCATTCAGGTAACAGTGGTACTAGACCAGAGCCCTTTTCAGATTACAATAAACTGGGCCTTAGCCCCTTATTCAGATAACAGTATGGCCCATAGGCCCATTTCAAAATACATGCAACATCAATAACATATGCAAGCCCATTTGGGGAGACTTCTCAACCCACCAACCACTACACTCCACCGTACCAGCCATACACTCCATGTGGGGATAGCTCAACCCACCCAGCCCAACACTCTACAGTTGCAGCATTGCTGCTCAGTTAACAGTAAATTGAGGCAAAGCCTCCAGTACGTGGACTAGCCACTTTTAGTACTTCCTCCGTCAATATCCCAATCCCATGCATCAGATAATAACAACATGGCATGCAGTAAATAACAACAGTCAAACATGCATTTAGGTCAATTTAACCCTAGGGGTATTTCGGTAATTTATCTACTAGGGTAAAACTGTAAATTTTCCACTTTTAAAGGTATTTCAGTAATTTATCTATTTTAGGGTTTTTCATGCATATTCTTACTTTTCACGTACTAACAGAATCACGTACCGAGGGTTCTTACCGAATTGGGCCCGTTGGCCCATCATTCCAATTTTAGCCCATTAAGCCCAAAAATATCGAGGGCACAGAAATCATGCACTTTGCAGTCCAAACATTGCAGCTTACCAAAAACATTAATCGATTTACCTCACGAGCATTCGCACACTCGTAAATCTACAAAATACCGGTTTTTGGCATTTCTGATTTTCGACTTTTGCCGATCTAGACTAAGAAAGAGGGTGTTAGTTACACACCTGTTTGCGACGATATGCTGACGAAATCCACACACGAACCGCCTACAATTGGATTACTAACACGTTAATCTAACTATTCAAATACAAACTACGTATTAACCCCTTACAATATTCGGCCAACCACACCTACAGATCATAGTAAGCTTATAAGAAAACAATAAGCAACTCATTAACAAATTTTTGTCAATGTTTACCACATAATCATAATTTCACTGCAAGCTGTCTTCCTGAGCAATAGTCACTAAATCATTTATAACTGGAGCTAGGAAACTCCAAATCAAGTTCCGTTAATTTTCCTTGAAAATAGACTCATATATCTTCTATCCATAAAATTTTCAGAACTTTTGGTTTAGCCAATAAATACCATATTTTTCTCAAAGTTTCCCATGTTTCACTGTTTGACTAATCTGACCACTCTTCATTACGAATAAAATTTCTCATTGTACAGAATTCAAAATATGTTATCGTTTATTCCATTTGAAACTAAACTCATTAAGCTTTAATTACATAATTTATGCAGCTTCTAACTCATCTCCCACAATTTATGGTGATTTTCCAAAGTCACGTTACTGCTGCTGTCCCAAGCAGATTTATTACCAAATCACTCTTTCACACCTAACTTGCATGCTTGTTATTTAAACATGTATATCACCAATCAATCATCACATATTTATGATTTTACTTAAGTATAATCTCCATTTCATCATTTTAAAGCACAACATGTTAGCTGATTTTTCCTTTTAACATCTAAGGCACATGCATGCTCATTTGTTTAGCTCAACTTCACCTATCTTCCATTTTTCATCAAAAGAACATGAAACAACAACGATTTCCTTCATTTTAATTCATGACTAAATGCTCACAACACAACTAAAAACCAAAATATACTGCAAGAGTTAAGGTAGAATCAAGAAGAACTCATGAACCTCAAAATAGAAGTAAGGTACCAAGAACTTACCTTCAATTTTCCTCCTCCTAGTGACCGAATACTCAAGAGTTTTCTCCTCTCCTTTCTCTTCTTTAACTTTCAGCTATGATGAACAAAGATGGACAAAACTTTGTTCTTTTCACCCCTTTTTCTTTTAATGAAATTTCATATTTCATCCATTTAATTCTTTAATACAAAAGACATGAAATTCCCATCATGGAGCATTTACCTAACCCATTATCATGAAACATTTACCTAACCCATTATCATGGAACATTTACCTAACTCATTATCAATTTGTATCAATTTGTACCATAAATTATGGATATCAAGTGCACATTTTGTCTAGAACAACATGATGGTTGGCCACTTCATGTAAAATGGGAGGTTTGTCATGCAAATCCTCCTATTTTGCACTCCTATTTATTTGGCCACTTCAATTTAGCCTATAGCATTTTCAAACATTTTCACATAGGTCCTATTTCATAATTTCACTCACAAATGACAAAATCAAAGCATGAAATTTTGCCAACATTCACAGAATTCCCGAAAATTGGGGCCTTACAAAATTCCTGAGGCTCAGCAGATATGCTCAAGCTATGATCACCAAGAAGTAGGATAAATGCTTGAGGATCGAAAATGGGATGCGTTTCGACCTCAAGATTCAAGTTGCTCCACACTAAAAATGAGTGTTTTAGACCCTACTGGAGAAAGCCAAAATAGTTGAAGAGATTAAACTAGTGAATCATGAACAACGAGAGAAAAGTAAGGTCCTGGTTAAAAGAGATTTTGGTTCCACTAGTTCAAACTTTCATCCTGTAAAACGATTTAGAGAGGGTAGACCGCAGACAAGGGGCGCAATAACTAACTCTAGGGGTAAGGTTTACCATTGTAAATATTGTAGAAACTACCACTTGGGAGATTGTCGGAAGAAAATGGGTGCTTGTTTGAAATGCGAATTAATGGAGCATTTGATGAAAGATTGTTCTCGCTCGAGTAATCAAGCACAAACTTCGACCCAAAATCAGGGAGTGGGCTAGCTACCTCTCAAGGGCTGTTGGCAAAACAGGGCTACAAATAATGTAGCAACAGGCACGATTAGAACCGAGGCTAGGCAACCAACCCTTGTTTAACATCATTAGAGGTCGTGAGGAAAGGGATGTGTTTGATGCCATCACAAGTATTTTTCCATTAATTCGATCTCAAACTTTACCTTAATTGAAATAGGATCTACCCATTCGTATGTTGCATGTAATATGCCTGATAAATTAGGTGTTGTGGTAGAGGAAACCAATATTGATGTAACCATAGCAAGCTCCTTAGGATAGTCAGTTGTTATAAATAAAGTCTATAAGAGATGTCCATTAGAGGTTTAAGAGGTAGTGCCTCTAGTAGACCTTATAGAGTTACCATTTCGGGAGTTTGATTTAATTATAGGTATGGATTGGTTATCAAAACACCAGTTCCCTTCTGGGTTGTTGCAACCTATCAAAATACCTTAGTTGAAGTGGGAGCGAATAACGATGGACTTTGTTAGTGGGTTACCCTTAACTCCCACTAAGAAAGATCTAATTTGGGTAATAGTAGATCGGCTAACTAAGTCAACACACTTCTTTCCTGTGTGTAAAGATTACTCATTGAAAAAACTGGTGAAGTTCTATATTTCCGAGATAGTGCGGTTGCATAGGGTGCCCATATCAGATATCTCTGATCAAGATGGAATTGTTAGTTGAATATGATTATTCTATGTGTTATTATTTAATATGTTTTAATGACTATTTGCTCTGATTTTCTTATGAAGTGACTCACACTAAGCGTCATAGCTCAATCCTGCTTTTATTTCCATCCTTATAGATGACCCACCAAGTTAAAACGTGGACGCGACATCCAGAGGGTCTCGGCTCAGTTTTATTTATTGAATTATTTAGGCAAATTATTCAATTTATTTAATTATTCAAAGTTTGAATATATTTTATTTTCAACTATGGCATGGAATTTAGGGTTTAGGTTTTGTTTTTTGTATTGCATGACACGTAAATAGAATTTAAGGATGCCAGTACACAGTTAATTATAAACCCCCCAATTTTTATTAAAAATACATACTATTATCACTTTTCCACTGCTAAAAGAGACGAGCTTGTGAAAGCTCAATGAATACACAAGTACACAACACAAGAAAACACATCAATAATTCACAAACTAGATAACTCACTTATAGGCAAATCACATAAAACAATTCGCACATAAATAGTTCTACACGTAGGTGGTTTGCATACAATCGGTTGGCATGTCACTAATTCACATATAATCAACCCCGTTTAGTTTAGTGATATATTATCAGTTTGTGAAATGAAACATAATTAAATAATATACTCATTGGATAAACAGTTCTCCTAAAACACACCCTAAGACTCATAGAGTCACTCAAATCGCCATATAAGTGTAGCACAAATGCTCACACTCTTCGAAAACCACACCCTTACGATCCCCGGCGAATGAAGCATTACTCGATATTCACTTATTTCTCCATCAAATCATTAGGGCATAATGCCCTATCATATTTCATAGGTGAACACACACGATCCTATGGCAAGCCAACTATATCTAATGGTTGCAAAAATTCACAATGCCAACATATCGTAGTAATACACATTTACAGATCACATTATTTTAGGCTCACAATTTTTAATAGAGCTCACAGTACCACAACACATCATAGAATAGCTTGCAAAATAGAAAATTAGGCATAAAACAACTGCATAGTAGATTTAGGGTTCACACACGGCATATATATACATTTATATATAATAGATAGAACAAAAATTTTTAATGCAAAGGTATGTAAATATATTTTTTATATTATAACCCACGCATGCATACATATAATACAAAACCCTTTTAATGCAAAGTTATGTACATATATTATTTATAATAACATTTGCGCATGCATTCATTATATAAAACAATTCCCTTTTACATCAAAGTATATATACTACATAAATTAAAAGCCACAAACCTACATATAATATATAACAATACACCCAAATTATATTATATAACAAAATTTAGAGGCCTATATATATATATCATATATTTAAACTAATCTTGGACACATGTATACATTTTACTCAAGGTTCGTATGGCATGTAAAAACACACAGACATAGATTCATGCTAAGAGTTCGCACAACGCATAGATGAGGTTTGCATAATGCATGGAAGAGGTTCGCACATGCACATATTCAATTCACGACAGAAGATAGGGTTCGCATATCTTACTTGCTTCCAGTAGAGTGCGCCCTCGTTTTCAGATGCAGTATATAGTGTACTCACCTTGTTCACCACAATGTCGATTATGTGACCTTTTCTTTCCCTTTGTCTCTACGAGTCGATGCTCCTCCGGTATTTTCAGCTTCAAATGAAAAAATACACGTCACATATTGTCTAAAACAATTTAATTCATTTTGTATTCAACAACAGCCCATTACTTACGTTATCTATTGCAGATTTTTATTATTCTAATACTTACCCCATTTTCTAACCTTTAACCCTCCTAATGTACATATATTTGTAGATCTAGACAGTTACTTAAATGTTAATCTCACTTAAATCTTTCTTTTAAGAATCAGTCACCATTCAACGTCTTCCTCAAGAACAAAACCATTTTAAACAACATTTCTTAGCTTCGCTAGCTTCAATCCACCATTTTCATGAAGCCAAATCGTAAAAAAACAAAGATTATTTATATTTTCTAACTAAACCGTTGATACTTTAGTCAAAAGCATTTTATACATATTTGATATGAAATTATATTGTTTACCTTTGTTCTTGCTATCCTTCATGACTTTCGAGTGGTCCGCTCAATAATGGAACCAAAGTTTAAGAAGAAAAAGTTGGTGTATTACTTGAGAATTTAAAAAAGAAAATGGTGCTTGGGGTCTTAGAAATGTAATGCGCAATAAAATTTTAAAGGAAAATTAACTACCAAATGCAACAGCTTTTGAAATGAAGAAAGTGTAAAAAGAAAGAAAATAATAAAAAAGGAAATTAAAACATAAGAAGAAAATGAGCAGTGACAACTTATATAGGCAAATTAATTTATAAACTTGGTTTATTTATCCTATAGATCCCTCCTAATTCTACTTTTGTTTTAATAAATCCCCCACTAACAATTAGTCCTAATTTACCTATTTAAGTTCTCTACTTTGCTATTATTCCTATTTAGTCCTAATTACTAACGTGATTTCTATTTACTCTATTTTTAATCTATAATTTAATGTCAATACCATTGATCCAGTTTCTAGGATGTGACAATCTAAGGTTGGGGTAAAAATAGGTAGGTATGGTTAGAATTAACACATACCTACAAGGCCGAAAAGTATAAAATAAAGTGCTGCAAAGATTGGGAAAGGTATGGATGCAAACACTGCTCTAAATTTTCCTACACAAAAGATCATATATGTTAAGATTAAATCACTATTTGGATCTAATTTAGTAACTTTTTTACATTGGAGTCTGAACTTTTTTTTGCTAAAGTTAGGTTTTGAGCTTATTGTTCTCACATTGAGACTTGAACAAGGTAATCGTTCCCACTTTGGGGCTTGAACTTTTTTATTCCAAGTTAGTCCTTAAACTTGACAATTGTTCCCACATTGGGGCCTAAACTCTAGGGTTTTTAAGGACTAACTTGAACCAAAAAAATTTCAAACCCCATTGTGAGAACAACTACAAAATTCAAGGTTTAATTTAGATAAATAAATCCAAGCCTCAAAGTAGAATCAATTGTCAAATTTAAGGTTTAGGGTTCCACAATATGAGAAAATTTGTCAAGTTCAGTAATCAAAAAGTAATCTAACCCTTTATATTACCTCAATTTTAATTTTTTTTCAACATATACTCATGTATGAATATAAGTATGATTGTTCAAATATATATATAAAAAGATCGAGCGTATCAATGTTGGACTTATACCGAATAAAGAGAAAAACAACATGAAGCGACCAGTTATCTTATGAACTCGGTGACTTCCAACTCGGGTTAATCCTAAGAGTCTAACGTTTTCCCTGAAACATAACTATGATAGCGCCAATGAAGGATTGGTCCTTATTTTAAGGCCAACGAGGCCTTAAGTTGGAGTTCCATAATGTTTGAGTTTAATCTAGGGAGGATTTTCTTCGATTATACGATGGTTTTTGGGTAACTTGTTCTCGATTTTTCCTCGAGAAGGGCTTGTTTGATTGATAGTTAGTTAAACTATTGTACCTGCTAGCTAATGCCACGGTTAATACGTAAGCTGAAGGAGGAGTCACTAGTTCATTGCAATGATGGGTCGTTTAGTATATAGGCTATTGTATTAAACCATCGTTTTTTGATTCAACCAGTTTGATGGATTCCATAGCCAAACATTTTATAAAACTTTGACAGCTTTTAATATTGACATAATAGTAATTTTAGCTCTCATTGTTTATACATTGTGTCCATTTAATCTTTCTTCTAAAAAGTTCAACTCCCTAACATTTATATAGTGCAATTTTGTATTTTTAGAGTTTTGCTTTTATTTGTAAGATTCAAGATTAAATTTAAAACAATAAAAAAGATAAAATTATTATATTAATTGTTTAGGTTTTTAATTTTAATATATTTTCGATCAAATTTAATTGATAAATTTATTTTTTTAGCTTTTAAGGTGAAAGAGTCATAAAAAACAAAACTAAAAAGAAAATCAAATTATACAAGGTGTAAAAGTTAAAGGTTATTTTTAGAATCAAAACTAACTTGATACAATCTATAAATATTGATTATTAAAATTTTTATTATGCCAATTTTATAAATAAAAAATAACAAATTTATATAAATAAAAAACAAAATAATTAAATAGTATCTGGTTCAGCAGTATTCTAAAAATAATTATATCGTAAGCCTAAAGGCATAAAATGTTGTCACATTGCAATATTTTTTGTTGAAGTGTATTTTTAAAAATAATTAAGTTTATGAAAAATATTCTTAATAACATAGAATATAAAAAAAAACAAAATTTGTTTGACAAAATAAATATAATTATAAGAGTTACAGCGTCATCAAAAAATTTTATACCTATGCTATTGATTAAGCGGTCGGGGTAGGTTTTGCTGGGATAGGGGCAAAACATACAGCTGGATTTTGTTTGCCACTAACTTTAGGCTTCACATTCAAACATTGTGATACTGCAGGTCCAGTCGGTCCACTGTGCGTAATTTCAATGTCTGCAAGTTCCACATTTTCACAAGGCAAAGTAGCACTACAAATAATCTTGATAGCTTCTGGACGCGCAGAAGTGCCGTGAATGTTTTTGAAACTAATGTTGCTTAGTTTAACTTTTGATTCTTCCTGCATCAGCAAAATAATGATTCAATGACCCGTTAACTCTTTTTGCTCTCTTACGATTTTGGTAAATATGTACATACATTTATTTTGCATTTGTTCCATGGGCAATATTTCTAATCAATTATGATAGGAGAACTGACATTGGTCACGGTAATATCCTCAAAGTGAATGTTCGAACAAGTGCCAGGTTCAGCACCTGGCCAAGTTTTGATTCTAACGCCATTGGAAGTATTAGTCATGGTGCAATTTTTTACTGTAACTCCATCAACTGGTTCTTCATTTTTAAACAATCCGAGACTGCTAATACTGATACCATGTCCTGGTCCACAAGTTACACCATTGATAACCAAATTTTTAGAACCATCCCCAATTGAAACACAATCATCGCCAGTTTTTATCTCCGAGTTAAGGACATTGACCCCATCTGATCTCCCAATGTGAATCCCATCTGTGTTTGGGCTTTCGTCAGGTGCAGATACGGTGAAATGTTCGAAAGTAATGTTTTTGCATCCTAGAACATTAGCCTAGAACTGCTTGCTGTCTTTGGTAGTTATATCTTGTATCATTGCGTTGGTTAAAAAATCAAACCTTAGGTTCTGTTTAATTCCAAAATTAAACAAAAAATAATTATTACTTAATTCTATTTATAAAAACAAAAGTCATAACCTCTCAATAAGAAAATAACTTATAATAGGAAGTGAACCACAATAATCATGACCTTTGCAACCTTCCCTTTTATAAGCAGTGGTTCCTTGGCCGTCGAAAACTCCTCCGCCAGACAATTTGAAATTTTCAATTCTATTGAAAGCAATCCATTTAGGCTCCTTGAAAGCACCAGGGTCTGCCGGAGCCTTCACAGTGCCTTGAACTTGAAGCTCAATAGGAGCCTTGCAAGGACCATCTAAGGTAGCTGTACTTAAAAAATATATCCCTTTAGGAATCACAATTTTTGACGGAGATGTCGAGGCACAAGCTTCTTTCCAAGCATCTAACAATGGCTAAAACCAAATAAAAAAAATAAAAAAAGATACATATAAAGATAAGAGATTTGGAAAATAGTTATGCATACTTTTATCTGCTGACTATAAAGTTATATGATATTTTGCTTACCTTACTCAAATCTGTTTTCTCGTCTGCCTTTGCACCAAACTTTGCAACAACATCAATAACACCACCACCTCCTCCTCCTGAACCTTCAACGGATGATATGGACAGAAGTACTAGTATTAACATGGATGAAAGAAAATTAAATTGAATAGCCATACTTTATTTTTATTCACTACAAAGAGAGAATGATTTCTGTCTTTTGTTTTGTTTCAACCCATCTTATATAGATAGAGTAAGGCCAAATTACAACCAACTAAACATCTTCTATTTTAATTAGCGTGGGTAAATAATATGACCAAGTGTTGCTTACTATAATTAGCACTTCTTTTTCTTTTTGGAAGCAATTAACTCGTTAATTTTCCAACAAACTTGATATAGTAAAAATAATTAACTAACACGTGACTTAATATAACTATTTAAGGTTTCTATATATAAATGAAAATGATGAATATAATTGTCGACTTAGCTCGATTGGCATCGACCTTGTTGCACATGCAGGAGACCGTGGGTTCGAGCATGTTGAAGGGCATTAATGATCTCCTATATTAAGGGTTGGGGAGGAGTTATGAGTAGTTCTAGGCAATGTATAAAAAAACGATGAGTAAAATTATCCATTACTAATTTCTTTTCTATATTATATTAATAATTTATTATATGGTTAGATATAGATAATTAAATATGTATGTTTAATAGTATTGAAAATTATAGTATTTTATTAATTTTAAATATTTTTAAAAATAAAAATTTACTAATATTATAATAATATTAAGCTTGACTTAAGTTAATTTTTATATAAAAATAAAATCACCCATAAAGGTTAAGTCATTCTAGAGGAAAAGAAAAAGGGCTTATTTTTCGTTGACTTGTAAGTTATTTTCCATTGACCAAACTGTTTTCCATGAGACAAACACAGGAAAATGTAGAAAATATTTTTCGGAAACCATTTTTAATGAAACAAACAGAACCTGCCTTGACTGAGTTGGTATCACAAGCCAAGGGGAACCAACTCTGGTCGGTAGATTACTTGAATTCAAAGTCTCATTGGAATTTCATATAATTATTCCGTATACCAGCAATGGTATACAAGTGTAGTTATAATGCTACTAAGTATTTTTAATAAACATAATATGCAAGTGTGCTATTATTTTATTTCAATTTAATGGTCAGGTTTTTTTAAAAAAAAATAATATCCATTCAACGAAAAAAAATTACAAGTGAGGATCAAATCTCGTATAAATGTACAAAATAAGATGTAAATACAAAATGAGTTACAAAAGAAAATCATACTTTGTTTGAATCAAGTTGAAAACTCTATCATATGTTGGTGTTTAGCCATTAGGGCTGTGAAGGTTAGACCTTGATGTGTATAGTTTTGTCATGCCTTCACTGCTGTTAGAATGGGCACACCTCAAGCACCCAATAAATGCAAAAATCTCGAGAAAAAATAGGCAAACTAAAGCTGCTCGAGAGCTCTCAAAAATGGGAAATCGTAGCCTTAGCAGAGGAGCCAAGCAATGCAATATTATGTTGGAAAAGAGAAGGCTCATTCGCATCTCATTGGTGTCCACAGGCCGATACTATGCCGGCTAATACAAAATTCAATGTGATGGAAGATAAAGGGGGAAGGGAGGGTTGATTTTCAGCCATATAATCGTCAACAACCACTCTGCCAGCCGAAAGATTAAGGCCTTACTTTAATAGCAATGTTGACAACTTTAAAAGCTCATTTTTAAATTACACTTGCCACTAATACAAAAATATTTCTAAAATAAAATAATTTAAATAATATAAATTCATAAATAATTCATAAATAATTTTAAAAAATTACACGAATTGTCGTCTCCTACTACCCATATTTATCAAAGGAAAAACGGTTAAAACATATGCAATTACCAAGTCTAATTTTGGGAAATTTTTGTTGGTGGAAAAAACCTATTACGACTAAAAGGCATAGTATAAAATTCATCAATCCTATTATCTCTTCTAAATGATCAAAACTTAAGCCCCATGGCATCCCTCTATCTTTCTTCGATTTCTCCACTTTTATCATGTTGTCTAAGATCACTGCCACTGTCAATCCCACCATTATCGGCAGTGAGAACACGGTGTTCATGAATACATTAAACTGAAAAAAAATTCACTTTTTTTACCCTCTTTTATCATTGAAGATTATGGGATTGGAGTTTTTTTAAAAATAAAAAATAAAAACACTTACTGAAGCTACATTAGTGTGAGCGAGGCCATGATGGGATGGGTTCCAATATTGGCTGAAGAATTGAGGGATGGAAATCCCTAAGAAGAGTGATAATCCTGTTATGATAAGGTTTCTCGTGTAATTCATGCTTCTGAATTGCAGACATGATAACCTAACAGAACCTGCAATCAACAAAGCAACAATATTTTCATTAAGGTTACTAAGATTAGATAAACCAATTTTTAGTCCTAAATGAAATAAATTTCTTTTCATCTTGGCCTATATTTGTCTTTGACTAAATTGGGAAATTTTGTCATGAACTTGGATTCTGATGATGTAACACTTTTAATTTATGAAGCCATCACCTAAAATTTTAAAATCTTAAAAATGTAAGAAATATATTAAAATATTAATTAAAAAAATCAAGTGATGGCATTGTAGAATTTAATAATATCATTTTAGTGTACTTTAATGGAATCTAAATTTAAGAATTAAATTGAAAAAAGTTATCAAGTTCTTAAACTAATATGACCTTTTATGCTAAAAAAATTTATATCGAGCTTTAATTTGGATTAGTCGAGTAAAGATCTATTTGACACCCCAAACTCGACTGGGATGGTCCGACCTGGATTTCGAGGGACAAATTAGCCACAGAGGTGATTCTCTGAAAAACTACCACAAATCACACCGACCATCCATACTCACCATACATATACAAAAGATTTCATACAAGCATTTACTCTTAAGAGCATGCTTTTCTAAATTAAACTATAAGTCATATAATAAGCAGAATAAGGCGTACCTGGATTTCGGCAAGCTGTACTAGCTGCAAAATGTCTCGTTGGTTCATATGGGCAGTATCATATAATTCAAACAGCAAATTCAGCCAAACAAGCAAACATGGAGATTAAAAAAATCCCAAAATTTAAAATAGACCAAAAAATCCAATTAAAACCCTCTAAAAAATTATTTTTAAATTTTCTAAAACTGTCTAAGCCCCATTCCAATTCTCTAGGCTGGAAATGTCCTACATTCCCTTCTTGGGATTTTATAAGTACGGCGTACATACTGTAAAAACAAAGTTTGTGTGATGGATCATTGAACTGCTACCCTGCTTGTTATCCCATGCACTACTTATCATGAAGGGAGAAGAAAGCAAAGAGATGAGCTCAGGAAAGCTCAGTGAATACACATGTACACAACACAGGAAGAAAAACATCAATAATTTATGTACTAAGCAATACTAAAATTTTGAGTAATAAATAAATTGATAATAAACTAAGTTTTCTTCTAAAGTTAAACAAATGTTCAAAAATATATGTTTTCAAAACTTCGATAGCTTAATAGGCCAATTTGGTGGCTAATGTAATCTTTCAAATTCAAGTCTAACATATAGGTTGGGTTGGGGACGTTACATTTGGTGGTAGCAGTGCCTAGTTTTTCGAAATTTGCATCGTGAAATTTTGATATATGTTTGCATGCGTGCATCGAAAAGGGGTATTTTGGGAAAAACCACGCCACAAGATTTTTGAAAATTTTATTTTTCTGTAGGAAATTAAATCCAAGATTACTGTAAAAAATTTAGATAAATTGTAAACTTTAGATTGTGAACATTTTAGAGGATAAATAATGCTTCAACTTTTGCTTGAAAACTATAGATATACTTTAGATTTAAAACTTTCGAAAGATCACTATGAACACCCAAGGCTGACGTGGTAGGGGTTGGCCACGTAGGGCTGCACCTATAGAGTTACCCATTGTCTATGGAGAAAACCCAATACAAGAGGAGGATTATGTTGAGAACGAAAATGGTGATGACACGATGACCCAGGTGATGTTGAGGATTTTACAAAGGGTTGCTGGAGCCCAAACTGGATCGGGGAGCCGGGGATCCGTTGCAGAGAGGCTTCGAACGAATGGGTTAGAAATGTTCAAAGGCGTTGCTGGAACAAATCCAACGGTGGCTGAGTATTGAATGGAGTCGATGGAGAGAATTGTGAAGGATTTAGACTGTACTTCAAAGCAGAAGTGGAAGAGCACTATGTCCTCGCTAAGAGAAGAGGCATATCATTGGTGGTATTTTTTCCATAAGAGGTATGCAAGTTGACCGCATAAACTGAAAATACTTTCAAGAGGCCTTCTAGAAAAAGTATTTGGGCACTAGGTATGCGGAGGCTCGTAGGCTCAAATTTATCGAGCTAAAACAAGGAGACAAGTTCGTGGTAGAATATGAGGTTGAATTCCTGAGGCTCAGCGAATATGCTCAAGCTATGATCACCATAAAGTAGGATAAATGCTTGAGGATCGAAAAAGGGATGTGTTTCGACCTCAAGATTCAAGTTGCTCCACATTAAAAATGAGTGTTTTAGACCCTACTGGAGAAAGCCAAAATAGTGGAAGAGATTAAACTAGTGAATCACGAACAACGAGTGGAAAGTAAGGTCCTAGTTAAAAGAGATTTTGGTTCCACTAGTTCAAACTTTCATCCTGTAAAATGACTTAGAGAGGGTAGACCACAGACAAGGGGTACAATAACTAACTCTAGGGGTAAGGTTTACCACTGTAAATATTGTGGAAACTACCACTTGGGAGATTGTCGGAAGAAAATGGGTGCTTGTTTGAAATGCGGATTGTCGAAACCATTTTTTAAAGGGATGTTTGAAAAATCGGGATCGACTTTTGAAAAACGAAAACGGGAGTCGCCACCAACCTACGTTTTGGTCTACAAAAATTAAGAAAACAGGTTCGGGAGTCGGTTACATACGAGGAAGGATTAGCACCCTCGCAAGACCCAAAATTGGTACCAAATTGAATAGTTTTCTGTCTTAATGTCAAAAATTTGAAAGGATTTAAAAATAGGATCCCTTTTTTAAAACCGGAATTATTTAAGTTGAATAATCGAGATTCCTTAGCTCCGAAAGAATACAAACATCACATCCAGCATGATAGGACACGATATTCTTAAACTCTCATAACTGAAATCATCTCGTGATTTACAAAATCTATTTAGAAGGATACTTTAGGCATTTAGACAAATGGGAAATCGCAACCCAGCATGTTAGGGCACTATTTCCCGAATTCCTAAATACGAAAGACATTGCCTCATTTTAGAAAACCTTTTGGATAAAATATGACAATTAAATGAAATATATTTTTTTAAAAATAATGATTTGAGTAAAATTTAAAAAATAATTTACTAAGAGTAATACTAAAGAAAAATTATTAAAAAATGAAAGAGTTTGATATGATACTAAAATTATTAAAAAATTAAAATATATAAAAAAAATCAGGGAAACATGGATTAAATCAAAATAAAAAGGGTTGAAAAATGAAAATGAATAAAGAATAAAATAAGAACAAACCATAGAAAATAAGAACGTAAGAGGGAGAGAAATTTGAGTGAAAACTCTCAAAAATTTTTATTGTTTCCCAAAACTCCAGTGTGTGTACAATGAAGGGAGAGGCCTCTATTTGTAGTTGAACCTCCTCAAAACCAACGTTACAGATCAATTACATCAACAGTTAAGATTAAAAGGTATCTACAAATTAAATCTCTAAGATTACAAAATCATATCTTCTAAGATTGCATATCATATCTAAGATTGCAATCATATCTAAGATTGTATCATATCTAAGCTTGCATATCATATCTAAGATTACATATCATTGAAGATTATGTTTCCATATGAGTCAAACTTGTAGATGGATTTTAAATCTTTTCAAGTAATGGGTCATTCCGATCGGGCCAATTTATATTTGTAATTCTGGACTGAACTTGGACTTCGTTTTTTTTGGGGTTTATTATTTTTGTTTTTGGACTTATTTCTGGGCCCGGGCAAAATTGAGTGTCTACAGCTGCCCCTCTTTGCTCATTGCTGTGTAACAGGAATAGAGCAAAGACTATAAAAGGACCAATTTTGCCCGGGCTGGCCGAGTCTTGAGTTCTTGATCCTTGATCTTCTTTAAATGGCCTCTTGACGGCTTCAATCTGCTTCACTGCAACTCAGGAAGGCGATATCAGCAATCTTTGATCTGCTCCCCGTCTAATACAGAGACGCCAAATTTGTTATCTTTGATCTGCTCCCCGTCTAATACAGAGATGCCAAATCTGCTTCTTCAATCTGCTCCCCGTCTAATACAGAGATGCCAAATCTGTTATCTCTGATTTGCTCCCCGTCTAATACAGAGATGCCAAATCTGTCATCTTGGATTTGCTTCGATGTAAACACATGAAGGTCAGATCTGCTATGTTTTCGTTCTGCTCCCCGTCTAATACAGAGATGCCAAATCATCTTGGATCTGCTTCAATGAAGGTCCAATCTGTTATGTCTTCGATCTGCTCTCCGTCTAATACAGAGATGCCAAATTATCTTGGATCTGCTTCAATGAAGGTTAGATCTGCTGTGTCTTCGATCTGCTCCCCGTCTAATACAAAGATGCCAAATCATCTTGGATCTGCTTCAATAAAGGTCAGATTTGCTATGTCTTCGATCTGCTCTCCATCGAATATGGAGATGCCAAATCATATTGGATCTGCTTCAATGAAGCTCAGATCTGCTATGTCTTTGATCTGCTCTCCGTCGAATATGGAGACGCCAAATCTGTTTCTTCGATTTGTTCACTGATAGTACAGAGATGCCAAATCATCTTAGATCTGCTTCAGGGTAAACACGTGAAGGTCAGATCTACTATGTCTTCAATCTACTCCCCATCTAATACAGAGATGCCAAATCATCTTGGATCTACTTCAATGAAGGTCTAATCTGTTATGTCTTCTATCTGCTCCCCGTCTAATACAGAGATGCCAAATCATCTTGGATCTGCTTCGATGAATGTCCAATCTGTTATGTCTTCGATCTGCTCCCCGTCTAATATAGAGATGCCAAATCATCTTGGATCTGCTTCAATGAAGGTCAGATCTACTGTGTCTTCGATTTGGTCCCCGTCTAATACAAAGATGCCAAATCATCTTGGATCTCTTCAATGAAGGTCAGATTTGCTATGTCTTCGATCTGCTCTCCATCGAATATGGAGACGCCAAATCTGTTTCTTTGATTTGTTCTCTGACAGTACAGAGATGCCAAATTATCTTAGATCTGCTTCAGCGTAAACACGTGAAGGTCAGAACTACTATGTCTTCGATCTGCTCCCCATCTAATATAGAGATGCCAAATCATCTTGGATCTGCTTCAATGAAGGTCTAATCTGTTATGTCTTCGATCTGCTCCCCGTCTAATACAGAGATGCCAAATCATCTTGGATCTGCTTCAATGAAGGTTAGATCTGCTGTGTATTCGATATGCTCCCCGTCTAATACAGAGATGCCAAATCATCTTGGATCTACTTCAATGAAGGTCAGATCTGCTATGTCTTCAATCTGCTCTCTGTCGAATATGGAGACGCCAAATCTGTTTCTTCGATTTGTTCTCTGACAGTACAGAGATGCCAAATCATCTTAGATCTGATTCAACGTAAACACGTGAAAGCCAAATCCGCTATGTCTTCGATCTACTCCTTGTCAACGCAAGGATGCCAAATCATCTTGGATCTACTTCTATGTGAAGACATCCAAAGGTTAGATCTGTTATGTCTTCGATCTGCTCTCCGTCGAATATGGAGATGCCAAATCTATTTCTTCGATTTGTTTTATGACAATACAGAGATGTTAAATCATCTTGGATCCGCTTCAGTGTAAACACCTGAAGGTCAAATCTGCTATGCTTTAGCCTATTACCCTACTGCTTAGGGGGTTAATGCGCATCAATCTTTATTGTCCCCTGAAGGACTTAACCTGTATAATGTGTGTAATAGCCCAAATTTAACTGGACCTTAAAACCAAATGAAATAAATAAATAAATGATTGTTTATTTAACAGTTTACAAGAGCCCAAACATAGGCCCAAATACCTTAGACCCGTTATACCCAAAACAGACCGGTTACAACCTAGCAGGCCTAAAAACTACCCAGCAAACCCAGACTTAAACTAGACCAGCCCAACTTAAACCAGACCTAAACAGACCCACCTAATACTAATAAACCCGAAGGCCCAAATAGCAGGGGCCCAAATGACTTTCAGATAGGGTTAGAAACCCTAGCTCTCCTTCTCCTCAGTGCCGCAATGAAGCTCTAGAAGCTTCGAGCCATCCTAAGCGTCTCGACCCTTCAACGCATGCCGTTCCAGTAACCCCATCAGCACCGTGATTCCAGGATCCGTGATCGGTGCACTAATCAGAGGCCAGAGATTCCCTCGCTCGATTGCCTGCAAGAAAAGGAAAGAAGCAAGAATCAGAATCGGGGTTTACTTTTCTAGATTTATTTGTAAACAGTATAAATAGATGTAAAATACGATGTAAAAGGGGACCAAATTTTTTTTTTGGGACAGAATAGAAAATATACTTACGTATATCCATTCAGAGAAATACAAACAGCTTCTAAAAAGGTGATTTAATCATGTATTTTGTTCTTTATTTTTGGATGCATATACATGAATCGTTTTAGCAAAACTGTTAATGTTTAAAAGGAAAAAAGATTACCTGAGTTTTGCTTGAGAGGATGAAGGTTTTTAACCTTCAGATCACCGCAAAACGGCGGTGCGTGAAGCGCGTGGGCAAATGCAGCCCGGTGGTCGGAGGCCAGAGCCGGGGACCTCTCTCTTCCCCTCTGCAGAGCGTTTTAGGCCTTTTTTTTAAAGACCGGTGGAAAAATGTTTTTAAGCTGTAAATTTGGCTTATATAGCCCCAATGAAACGACATCGTTTCTGCCTAATCTAATAAGCTCAAAACGATGTCATTCTAAAGCACAGGATCCGTGCGTTGACCCGTGACCCGAGGAGGATCCGCGTGTTTTTAGAGAATGGGTAATTTGCCCGATTGATCCTCCCGTGTTTTCTGAATTTTCAGTCTGATTTTATTTTATTTCTTAATTTAGCCCTAGTGTTCTGATTTTGTTTCAATTTGGTCCCATAAGTGATTTTTAAAACAATATCCAGAAAATAGTGTCGTTTAGGATTAGGGCAAATTGCCCAGTGAGTCCTTTGTCGTTTTTAATTCTTGCAAATCAAGCCCAGAATTTTCACTATTTTGCTAATTAGCCTTATAATTTTATTTAAATTCAATTTTAGCCCTCTCTTTATTATTTTAAATTTTGCTATTTTTTTATTTTAAAAAACTATACATATATTATTAAAAATACTATTTATATATTTATATAAAATTTTTATTTATCAAAAATTATTTTCCTATATATATTTATTATATTTTATTATATAACATTTATTATATTTTTATTATATATTACTTATTATTTTTTTATTATATGTTATGTATATCGTATATTATCCATTATATTATTTAGGTTTTATATTATTCATTATATTATTTATAATTTTAAAATTTGTAAATTATTATTATTATTATATTTTTAACTCATATTATATACATATTTCATTGATTAATTATATATTTATTTATTATGTGTTATTTCATTTTAAACTGATATTTTTATATATTATATAATTATCTTACATACTTTTTATTTTATATATTATTTTTTAAAAACCAATATATTTTTATTTTATATATAATTATTATTCTTTTGAAAATATTTTTGTTACTATATATTATATATTGTATATTAAATACTATTTTAAAATTATTATTGAATATCATATTTTTATTTGTATTATAAGTATATTTCGTTAACAATTACTCACTTTATTTTATATTTTTATATATACTAATTCTTTTATATATTTTTATATTGTATATATCATTTATGTATTAAATGTTATTTTATAATTATTATTTGATGTTATATTTTATGAGCATGTACATTGTCATTATATTACTAATTTTTTTATATTAAATTGTGTATCATGCATCATTTCTTGATTATTATTATGTATGTTTGTATGTTTTGCTTATTCATCTTCGATATATGCTATGTATCTCTTTGTATAAATGATGTTATGTAATTTTAAGCATGTATGTATCTAGTATATGGTCTTTGTATTATTTCCATTGTATCGTTTAAATGCATGTTTTATTCACTTATTATTGCAATATTCTATTCCATAATGATAACGTGATTCCTCATGCATTAATTAAAAAAAAGATTCCGAAGTTTTCAAAAATAAAAAGGCAATGCTTGGTGTTTGGAAGCTTCGAGAAAAGTAGTGCCCTAACTTACTGGGTTGCGACTTTTCACGTTGAGTTCGAATAGTCAAGTACCCTTCTAAGTTTTTTAAATTTTTTTTCAAAATACGAGCAACTGTTTTGGAATTTCAAAGCGTTGTGTCCTAACTTACTGGATGTGGCGTTTTGTCGTTTCAAGATGGGGATTTCAAAAAAGGACTAACTTAGTGTCAAATATCTTAAAAATATTGTGTTCTAACTTATTGGATATAATATTTTGATTTATTTGATACAAGTAAACCCTAATTTTTAAAAGTCAAAAATATTAAAAGAGGATTGCATCTCAAAATTTTTAAATTTCCGACATTAAAGACATTTTGATAATCAATTAGGTACCAATTTTTGGGCGTTGCGAGGGTGCTAACCCTTCCTCGTACGTAACCAACTCCCGGACCCGTTCTTTTATTTCGTAGACCAAAACTAATGATTTTAAAACAAAATGTTTTAAAGGTGATCCAATCACACCTAAAAAGATTGGTGGCGACTCCCGTTTTTGTTTTTAAAGTCGATTCCCATTTTCCAAATCCCGATTTAAAAATGCTCTCGACAGCTTGGCGACTCCACTGGGGAACAATAAGAGAGTCAAGCCGTGTAATTGATTATCTCTTGTCTTAATGTCGGAAATTAAAAATTTTAAAATTTAATCCTCTTTGCATTACATGTGTTTGTATTATTGCATGTGTTGCTATATTCTGATACGCATTGCATTTGCATGACCGTTGTGGTCACACCCTTAAGTGGGAGTGAGAAACTACGCCTTCGTGAGGTTTTCGCCTCTGTGCAGGATAGTGGATCACTTTCGGGATACATCCGTACCTGTGGTTTCGTGAGATTTTCATCTCCGTGTAGCCATAGGGAAATGTATTCCCCTGAACTGAACTCGATTCAAATGAGCCTATAATGGGTGAGAATCGAGGAATCTGCTGGTTCGGGTACCTCAAACTTTAGAAGCAACCTCATATAGAAAAACCGTAAGAGCCCAACTTAGTTAGAGTTAAACTTTAGATATTACCATCGCCTTTTCTTTTGTTTGCATGACATTTTGCATTTACAAAGGTATCGATTCACGGTCAGTTTCTAAGTTAGGAAGTTTTATTATGGAGAACGGACTTCTTGATAGAGTGGAAGGCAACGCTAACGTCCATAGATGGTCTGAGCAAACTCAACTAGAAAAGGCGGATAGTATAGCTGTGGGGTATATGTGGGAGTTGTCAGACTACACTCGCATCAGTGTCACACAGAATAATCTGCAGGAGCTTAAGGAGATTTGGGATCAGTGGGGTAATGAGACTAATCAGTCATTCTACGGTAATTATGGAGATTTACCTTACTTACTTGATATTCAGATTGATGAGCATTTATTTCGAGCACTCGCTCAGTTTTGGAACCCTCCATACAGTTGTTTTACCTTTGGGGAGGTGGATTTAGTGTCCTAGATTTCAGTGTGATAGGATTTATTCTCGAGCTGTTTGTGTCCCAGCTTTTGGTAAGAAGCTGATGACCATTACGGGGATGAGTGAGCAGTGGGTCATGGCTAGAATCAAGGAAAAGGGTGAGAGTAAATGCATTCCGTGGGGGGCTCTGAAAGAACTAATCTAGATGCATCCCAACGAGGCGAAGAGGGTAGACATTTTTGCCTTAAGCTTATACGGATTGATGGTTTTCCCCAGGGCCTTGGGATATGTAGATGAGGCAACCACGGATCTCTTCCATCGACTTAGTAAATAGGTCACTTTTGCTCCTGCAATCTTGGTAGAGACATTCAGGTCCTTGAATGCATGTAGGAGGGCCAGTGCAGGCAAGTTTGTTGGTTGTGCTCAGTTACTTTTAGCTTGGTTCTACAGTCACTTCTTATTGATAGACAAAGTGGTTTGTCGGGCCTTCTTCGAGGATTACTCATCGTTGAAAGATATAGTAGCCTCATCTAGGATGGTGGATGTGCCGGAAGAGAATTGGATAGCGCTACTTCAGAACCTTCAGTCAAAAGATGTTGAGTGGAGGGCTCCGTGGATTATTCCTGGTGAGATTCTTTACCGATGCGGCAGTTTTGATTGGGTTCCTTTGTTGGGAATTTGGGGTGCCATTGGTTATGCTCCTTTTCTTGTGTTAAGGCAGCTTAGATTGAGGCAGTTCGTACTAGCAACTCATGGGCTGGCTCAAAGTGAGTTAGTGTATAGAAGAGCTGACTACAAGAGGAAAGTCAGCGAGATCTCTAGTGTTTGGAATAAGACTTGTCGATTAAAAGGAGTAGCTATTAGCCCTGCTACGACTCTGGAGTATGTTGAATGGAGGGGTAGAAGGATTAATGATAACATCCCTAAGCCAAGCGTGGAAGGAGCTCGACCGATAGAGGAATATTTGTAAGTGATGCCCTCGGAGTTAGAAATTATGAAGTAAGAGTTCGAGAGAAAGAACTTGGAGCTCGAAAAGAGGGTAGCAAAACTTGAAGAAGAAAAGATGTACTTGAGCTCAGACGTCGACGGTCAAAGGATGGAGGTCGAGAAAGAGAGAAAAGAAAAGAGAAAGATTGAGAAAGATCGAGATGATCTAAAAGAGCATTACAAAAAGGCACAAGTATCCTTGAGGAGAGCGAGAGTAGGAGGGTCTTCAGATCAGTTGCAAAAAGAGGTCCAAGAGGAAAAAGCTACTGCCGAGTATTGGGAGAGGAAGTTTCAAGAGATGCGGTTGCAGAATTTGGCATTAGAGGAAGAGAATAAAAGGTTGAAGACCACGGTAACTGAGCTTGGAAGATCCCTTCGGTGGCATCAAAACCATGATCCTACGGTTGAGTTAAAAGAGCTAAAAAGTAAGGTTGAAGATTTGGAAGTGGCATTGCATGATGGTGAACTTCGAATTGAGTAGCTCGAGGTGCGAGAAGATTATCTAAAGGGAGAGCTTCATCAGTCTAGAGGACAGGTCAGAGAAAAGGATCACGTTATTGGTGAAGCCTTAGCCCAGATTCGAGAGGTTGCTGAATATGTGCAAGACTTGGCAATATGAGCTGATGTATTAAGTCTGATGTATGGATCATCGTCGGATATAGGACGAGAGTTAGCCCTTTTATTAGATAGAGTTAAAACTTTAGGCACTAGGGCGAAAGCGTATTTGTAATCCTCTTATATGTAAAGATATTCTTTTTCTAAATAAAGTTTTCTAAATGAAATTGAATCAGAATCGATGCCTTTTTGCATTCATGCATTTGCATTACACCACATCATATGCATTCAAAGTTATAGAAAGACCCTAATTAGTTAAAGTTTACTTCCAGAGAGGTAGAAAAGAAAATTTGGAAATCACATATCCTTATGGCACTCACACTAAAACTAAGAGTATAGATCAAAGGTTCGAATAATTGCAAAAGGATATGCAAGACCAATTGCAAGAACAGTTGGCCAAAATATAGAATGACATGAAGGAGCAAATACTGGAGGCTCAGAGGAATATGATGGCTGAAATGGCTCAGCTGTTAAGGGCCACTGATAAAGGAAAAGCTCCCATGGCAATCACTGAAGAGGAGAATGAGGGTCCTCCTCCGGGTTTTACTCCGCCTCATGTGCCACTAAAAATTGAGGCACCTCTTAGAAGGCCATCTGTCACTGTGAAACCTTAACATGAGCTGGTTGATACTAGAATCCCCGTGAATTTCCCATCAGGGTTGGGAAATAATTTAGCCGATAGCCCGATCAACCCTATCACTCTTGATCTGGATCTGATGGAGAAGGAAAGAATGGCAACCGAATCCTCAAAACAGTTGGAGGATCATTGCAAGTGGTTGGAGGAGAAGTTTAGGGTTTTGGAAGGCACTGGCAATCATCATGGGATTGATGCCAAAGACTTAAGTTTGGTCCCAGACTTGGTACTTCCTCACAAATTTAAGATGCTGGAGTTTGAAAAGTACAACGGGACTACTTGCCCAGAGGCACACATAACAATGTTTTGTAGGAGAATAACCGGGTATGTGAACAATGATCAACTATTGATCCATTGTTTTCAAGATAGCTTAATAGGAGCAGCGGCTAGGTGGTAAGTTGAGCCGTCCAAGAATCGGTTCATGGAGAGATCTTGCACAAGCCTTCATGCAACGGTACAACCATGTGACTGATATGACGCCAGACAGGATCACGCTTCAAAACATGGAGAAAAAGCCTAATGAAAGTTTTAGGCAATACGCACAATTATGGAGGGAGGTGGCAATGCAAGTACAACCACCACTGCTAGAAAAGAAGACCACCATGTTATTTATCAACACTTTAAAGGCGTCGTTCATCACTCACATGATTGGAAGTACCACGAAACGTTTCGCGGATATAGTTATGGCAGGAGAGATGATTGAAAACGCTATAAGGGGCGGTAAAATTGAGGGGAAAACGGCTAAAAGATTGGCCCCAAGGACAAAGGACAACAAGGTGAATAACATGAATAGTACCAACTCAAGGGCAATCACAGTTGGTCAACCCAAAGCAGTTGCGGTCGAACAGCAAAGTACTCGAAGACAGGAATCGGGCACAAGACAGAATTTGGAAAGGATGCAATTCACGCCTATCCCTGTGACGTATCGTGAGCTTTATCAAAGCTTATACGATGCACATGCCATTGCTCCATTTTACTTGAAACCGCTATAGCCACCGTACCCCAAATGGTATGATGCAAATGTTAAATGGGAATATCATACGGGAATACCGAGGCATTCGATTGAAAACTGCACTGGATTCAAGAAGGCCGTGGAGAGGCTTATCACGATGGGGGTTGTAAAATTCAACAGTACCCCTAATGTTGAAAATCTGTTACCAGATCATGGAAATTAAGAAGTGAATGCCATTAATGAAACCAGGGAAGAAAGAATCAAGGAAGATGTTGCTAAGGTGAAGACACCCATGAAAGTAATATGGGAGGAGGTGGTGAAGAGAGGTATGTTGACCTCTAGAAAAGGGAGAGAAAGAATGGGGAACTATTGTGAATTCATGGAGAGGTGGGTCATATAATCCAAAATTGTGAAGAGTTCAAGGTCATGGTACAAGGCCTTATGGTTAACAAAGAGCTACAGATTTTTGAGGATAGTTCTTGCAAAAGACAAATATGTGTGATAGAAAATGAATGACAAGGAACCAGCTGACCAAGAATTATTATTTCCTTGCCAGGGAATAATGAAGTGGGGGCGCAAACCGAGCCCAAGGTCGTCATTCATAAACCCACTCATTTCCCTTACAAGGATGACAAAAGGGTGCCATGGAGCTATGACTGCAGTGTAACAGTACCTGAGGGGGAGAGTATAGCCAGCGCATCTAGGGGCGTGCAAAATGAAGGTTCCCATCCGCGGAGTGGGAAACGTTGTGATGCAGGGGGCGTTAGAGTGGAGCCCACAAGGACAAAAGGTGTTGAGGTCGAGAAGGACAAAGAGACCGAAGTACCCATCAATGAGCCGGTAAAGGAGGAGGAGGCTAAGGAGTTCCTAAAGTTCTTTAAGCATAGTGAGTATAGTGTGGTCGAACAGTTGCATAAGCAGCCAGCGCGCATATCAGTATTGGCCCTAATTCTGAGTTCTGAGGTGCATCGGGATGCATTAATGAAAGTGCTCAACAAAATATATGTCACACAAGACATATCTATTAACAAGTTGGACCGGTTGGTAAATAACATCAGTGCCGACAATTTCATCTATTTCAATGATGATGAAATTCCACCTGGGGGCATAGGGTCAAGCAAAGCCTTGCACATCACTAGTCGGTGCAAGGGATACACGCTTCTAAGTGTACTCATTGATAACGGGTCTGCTTTTAATGTTCTTTCATTTCCATATTGAACAGATTACCCATTAACAGTTCGCATATGAAAACATGTCACAATATGGTAAGAGCCTTCGATGGAATTGCAAGGAAAGTGATGGGACGGATTGACATCCCTTTGGAAATTGGACCAAATACATATGAAGTTGATTTCTTGGTGATGGATATCAAGCCCTCCTATAATTGTTTATTGGGGAGACCATGGATACACTCGGCAAGAGCATGCCCTCCTCATTGCACCAAAAATTGAAGTTAGTGACAGATAGACGGTTAATAACCATCAATGCGGAGGAGGACATTATAGTAGCAGTCACTAGTAAGGCCCCTTATGTCGAGGCGAATGAAGACGCTATTGAGTGTTCTTTCCGCTCTTTAGAAATCATCAATGCAACCTTCATTTTGGAAGGAAGTGAGGTGCCGGCATCTAAAATGTCTAGAGCCACAGGGATGGCCTTGCAAATAATGATGGGGAATGGAGCATTGCCAGGAAAAGGACTAGGGAGACAGTTGCAAGGAGGGATTCAAATCCCAAGACTGATGGAGAAGAAAGATCGCTTTGGTTTGGGCTTCAAGCCGGACCATAAGCAGAAGAGGCAAGAGATTGAGAGGTGCCAAGCGAGAAGAAAGGCGCGTTAGAAGTGGAGTAGGAACCGATGACATTCCCACCTATATCCAAATCCTTTAAGTCAGGAGGGTTACTGGTAGAAGAAAGTCATCAAATTAATGCTGTACACAATGAGGGATTGGAGCAAGGAAGCCTCGAGGGCATTCGCCCTTACGAACTGGGGAGCTCTCTGAACAATTAGACTGCGGAAGACCTTCCTGTAGTCTTTAGGAAATTTTCAGAGTAATTTTCGAAACATGTCTGTTACTCTAAGGCCTAGGAGTAGTAAGATTACGTTTGTGAAAAGGATCATGATAATCTATTATTATTTTAATAAAACATAACTATATTATCAATTTAGACGAATATGGTTTCTTTTTATCGATCAATATTTCGTTAAACTTTTGCAATTCTCATTCTTTTATAGAACATAAACAATCATTCTTAGATTCATTCATTCTTTGTATATTCTTTCATACTCCCACAGGTCCCTAAATATCAATGATATGAGCACTGATATTGCAGCTCCTGATTTCTCTTGCGAGCAAGACATGTGTTTAGAGGAACCTCAGGATTTTGAAGATGTTCAAGATTGTGACATATCTCTTGATCTGTTAAGAATGGTAAAGCAGGAGGAAAAACGAATTATGCTGCATGAGAAAGAGGCAGTAGAAAATGTAGCTCTAGAGGAAGGGAAGGAGTTGAAAATTGGAACCTTAATTACCGATGATACAAGGCAAAGACTGGTTGAGTTGCGTCAAGAGTTCAAGGATATCTTTGCCTGGTCATATTAAGATATGCCCGGATTGAATACTGATATTGTGGTGCATCGACTTCCAATAAGACAATATTATAAGCTAGTTCAATAGAAGTTGCGAAGAATGAGACCAGATATCATGTTGAAAATAAAGGATGAAGTCAAGAAGCAGTTCTATGCAGGATTCTTGCAAGAAGTAAAGTACTCTGAATGGGTAGCTAACATTATACCAGTTCCTAAGAAAGATAGGAAGGTACGAATGTGTGTCGATTACAGAGTTTTAAATAAAGCTAGCCCCAAAGATAATTTCCCTCTGCCACACATAGACACTTTGGTGGACAACACAGCAGGATATTCATTGTTTTCCTTCATGGATGGTTTCTCAGGATACAATCAGAGAAAGATGCATCCAAAGGACATGGATAAAACCACCTTCATAACCTTGTGGGGTACCTTTTGTTACAAAGTAATGCCATTTGGATTGAAGAACGCAGGGGCAACATACCAACGGGCCATGGTAAACTTATTCCACGACATGATGCATAAGGATATTGAGGTGTATGTTGATGATATGTTTGCCAAGTCACGTGTAGAAAAAGAGCACATTGAGGTCTTGAGAAGATTGTTCTTGTGATTGAGAAAATTTCAGTTGAAGCTTAATCCAACAAAATGCACCTTCGGAGCTAGATCGGGAAAGTTATTGGGTTTCGTAGTCAGTGAAAAGGGAATAGAAGTTGATTCAGACAAAGTCAGAGCAATACAAGAATTGCCTCCACCACAAAATCAAAAAGAAGTTCGAGGATTCCTAAGAAGGTTGAATTACATAGCTCGGTTCATTTTACAACTGACTGAGAAATGTGATCCTATCTTTCACCTCCTCAGAAAGCACAATCAAGGTACTTGGGATGAGGAGTGCCAGAATGCTTTTGAAAAGGTCAAGCAGTATTTGTTGAATGCTCCGGTATTATCTCCACCTAGCCCAGATAAACCGTTGATACTATACTTGTCAGTATTCAATAATTCTATGGGATGTGTGCTTGGTCAGCATGACGAGTCAAGGAAAAAGGAGAAGGCAATTTATTATCTCAGTAAGAAATTCACTGACTGTGAAATAAGATATCCACCAATTGAAAAGTTGTGCTATGCGCTGATTTGGACAACTCAGAGATTAAAACAGTATATGCTATACCATACCACTTGGCTCATCTCGAAGCTTGATCCATTGAAATACATGATGGAGCCAACGGCTCTAAATGGGAGAATGGCGAGATGACAAATTTTGCTTTCAGAATTTGATATAGTATATATAAGTCAGAAGGCTATAAAAGCAAGTGCAGTAGTAGACTGCTTGGCCAGTAGGGCTCTAGAGGATTATGAACCATTGAACTTTGATTTTCCAAATGAGGAGTTAATGTGTATAGCAATGACCGAAGATTCTCTTTGGAAGCTAAATTTTGATGGGGCTTCTAATGCAGTCGGAATGGAATTGGGGCAGTCTTAGTATCCCCGAATGACGATCATCACCTGTAACACCCCAAACCCGGCCCAGACGTTATGACCGGATCCGACATGCCACATCGAAGCGTTCAAAACATTTTATTTTGTTGATCCAGAAAAACTTACTTAGTGTTTTAAAAGATAATTTCATTATAGGTTAAAGTGAATGGAAGATGTGCACCAGGTAGGAAACCGGAAAAGAGGTGGTGAGTCCATCGGACTGCTTAAGTACCAAGCTCCCTTCGGATCCAATCCTAGACATGCATATCTCCATTGCCACACCTTAACGTCATGGATATTTCTAGGAAACCGATTTGATTAAGTCATTTTTAAGAAAAGTGATTAATTTTAGAAAATACTTTCATTGCGGAAGCATTGCTTGTTGTCGTGTTATTTTGAAATCAATTGTTGTTTTTGAAAACGCGCTCTAAAGCTATCCAATTCCAACAGTTAAAATAAGTAATACCTATCTTAGTAATACATCTTACAACCATCAAAAATAATTAAGCGGCCTTATTACGTTTCAAAACCCAAAACTTCAAACGTAAATAAAAGGATGTCCAGTTCACCAGAAAAAAATCAAACTTTCAGAACGGGTGGCCACTCCGAATTCCCTCACAGCTCCAAGCCACTATGGTTGGGGATTTCCTGCGTGGATGAAAATAAAATGGGTGATTTTGGGGAAACTCAGTGTGTAAGGAAAACCCATTCAAAGTCCAAGTCAGCTCAAGCCTATTGGGCCTAAGCCCATTCAGGTAACAGTGGTACTGGACCAGAGCCCTTTTCAGATTACAATAAACTGGGCCTTAGCCCTTATTCAGATAACAGTATGGCCCATAGGCCATTTCAAAATACATGCAACATCAATAACATATGCAAGCCCATTTGGGGAGACTACTCAACCCACCAACCACTACACTCCACCCGTACCAGCCCTACACTCCATGTGGGGAGTAGCTTAACCCATCCAACCCAACACTCCACAGTTGCAGCCTTGCTGCTCAGTTAACAGTAAATTGAGGCAAAGCCTCCAGTACGTGGACAAGCCACTTTCAATACTTCCTCCGTCAATATCCCAATCCCATGCATCAGATAATAACAACATGGCATGCAGTAAATAACAACAGTTAAACATGTATTTGGGTCAATTTAACCCTAGGGGTATTTCGGTAATTTATCTCCTAGGGGTAAAACTGTAAATTTTTCACTTTTAAAGGTATTTTAGTAATTTATCTATTTTAGGGTTTTTCATGCATATTCCTACCTTTCACGTACTACAAAATCACGTACCGAGGGTTCTTATCGAATTGGGCCCGTTGGCCCATCATTCCAATTTTGGCCCATTAAGCCCAAAAATATTGAGGGCACAGAAATCATGCACTTTGCAGTCCAAACATTGCAGCTTACCAAAAACATTAATCGATTTACCTCACGAGCATTCGCACACTTCCAAATCTACAAAATACCAGTTTTCGGCATTTCGAATTTTCGACTTTTGCCGATCTAGACTAAGAAAGAGGGTGTTAGTTACACACCTGTTTGCGACGATATGTTGACGAGATCCACACACGAACAGCCTACAATTGGATTACTAACACGTTAATCTAACTATTCAAATACGAACTACATATTAACCCCCTTACAATATTCGGCCAACCACACCTACAGATCATAGTAAGCTTATAAGAAAACAATAAGCAACTAATTAACAAATTTTTGTCAATGTTTACCACATATCATAATTTCACTGCAAGCTGTCTTCCTGAGCAACAGTCACTAAATTATTTATAACTAGAGCTACGAAACTCCAAATCAAGTGCCGTTAATTTTCCCTGAAAATAGACTCATATATATTCTATCCATAAAATTTTTAGAATTTTTGGTATGGCCAATAAATACCAGATTTTTCTTAAAGTTTCCCATGTTTCACTGTTTGACTAATCTAACCACTCTGCCTTATGAATCAAATTTCTCATTGTACAGAATTCAAAATACGTTCTCGTTTATTCCGTTTGAAACTAGACTCATTAAGATTTAATTAAATAATTTATACAGCTTCTAACTCATCTCCCACAATTTATGGTGATTTTCCAAATTCATGTTACTGCTGCTGTCCCAAGCAGATTTATTACCAAATCACTCTTTCACACCTAACTTGCATGCTTGTTATTTAAACATGTTTATCACCAATCAATCATCACATATCTATGATTTTACTTAAGTATAATCTCCATTTCATCATTTTAAAGCACAACATGTTGTCCAATTTTTTCCCCTTAGCATCTAAGGCACATGCATGCTCATTTGTTTGGCTCAACTTCACCTATCTTCCATTTTTCATCAAAAGAACATGAAACAACAACCATTTCCTTCATTTTAATTCATGACCAAATGCTCACAACACAACCAAAAACCAAATATGATTCAAGAGTTAAGGTAGAATCAAGAAGAACTCATGAACATCAAGGTAGAAGCAAACTACCATGAACTTACCTTCAATTTTCTTCCCCAAGTGACCGAACATTCAAGAGCTTTCTCCTCTCCTTTCTCTTCTCTAACTTTAGGCTATGATGAACAAAGATGGACAAAACTTTGTTCTTTTCACCCCTTTTTGTTTTAATAAAATTTCATATTTCATCCATTTAATTCTTTAATACAAAAGACATGAAATGCCCATCATGGAACATTTACCTAAACCATTATCATGGAACATTTACCTAACCCATTATCATGGAATATTTACCTAATCCATTATCATGGAACATTTACCTAACCCATTATCAATTTGTACCAAGAATTATGGATATCAAGTGCTCATATTGTCTACAACAACATGATGGCTGGCCACTTCATGTAAAATGGGAGGTTTGTCATGCAAATCCTCCTATTTTGCACTCCTATTTATTTGGCCACTTCAATTTAGCCTATAGCATTTTCAAACATTTTCACATAGGTCCTATTTCATAATTTCACTCCCTTTTTCTTATGGAACAAAAATTAACTAAAATTGTCAGGTTCTATCTTAAGCTTGGCTTTCTAGAGGTCCACTAACATAATTAAACTTATGCCAACATTCACAGAATTCCCGAAAATTGGGGCGTTACATCTCTACCCCCTTAAAGAAATTTTGGCCTCGAAATTTACCTGATCCAAATAGTTGAGGGTATTGTTGACGCATAGTCTCTTCTGATTCCCAAGTAGCTTCTTCCCTTCCATGATTACGCCACAATACTTTTACCAACGGAACCGACTTCCTTCTTAGAACTTTAACCTCTCGATCTAAAATTTGTATGGGTTCTTCCTCAAAGGTCAAATCAATCCTTACTTCAATCTCTTCCACTGGCACAACATGTGAGGGATCCGATCGATATTGTCTTAACATAGACACATGAAAAACGTCATGGATTATGTCTAACTCTGGTGGTAATTCTAACTGATACGCTACTGGCCCTACCCGCTTAAGAACTCGATAAGGCCTTATAAACCGCGGACTCAATTTGCCTTTCTTGCCGAATCTCAAGATCTTCTTCCAAGGTGAAACCTTTAAGAAAACCATATCCCCAACTGCGAACTCTATCTCTTTGCGCTTTAGGTCCGCATACGATTTCTGTCTATCAGATGCCTCCTTTAATCGATCTTTTATCAACTTAACCTTACTTTCAGTATCTGCCACCATCTCCGGTCCAAGCACTTGTCGTTCACCCAACTCTGTCCAACACATAGGCGTACGACATCTCCGCCCATAAAGTGCCTCATATGGAGCCATCTGAATACTTGCTTGGTAGCTGTTATTGTATGCAAACTCCGCCAATGGCAAGTAGTCCTCCCAACTCCCACAAAAATTGATGATACAACCCCTTAACATATCCTCCAAAATCTGAATAACCCTCTCCGACTATCCATTTGTCTGTGGGTGAAAGGCAGTACTGAAATCCAAACGTTTACCCAATGCCTCCTGCAACTTCTTCCAGAACCGAGATGTAAACCTAGGGTCTCGGTCAGAAATAATCGACACTGGCACTCCATGTAGTCGCACTATCTCTGCCACATACAACCTAGCCAACTTTTGCAGGGAGTAATCAGTACGAACTGGTATGAAATGGGCAGATTTTGTTAACCTATCCACCACTACCCACACAAAATCTTTCTTAGTGGGTGTCAAAGGTAGCCCACTCACAAAGTCTATAGTGACTCTCTCCCACTTCCACAATGGAATTTTTACCGGTTGCAGTAATCCAGAAGGAAATTGATGTTCAGCTTTCACTTGCTGGCATGTCAGACATTTCCCCACAAACTCCGTTACTTCTCGTTTAAGCCCAGGCCACCAATACAGTTCTCGCAAGTCGTGATACAACTTATTCCCTCCAGGATGCATGACACAAAGTCCCCCATGAGCTTCCTTCAATATTGACTGTCTCAAGTCAGAATCCTTCAGAATACAAATTCTTCCTCGGAAGCATAAAACTCCTTCAGTATTCAGTCCAAAATCCTCATTCTCACCCTTCTCAACTTGCTGAAACCGAAGAACCAACGAGTTATCCTTCAATTGTTTTTCTTTAATCTGCTCAATCCAAATAGGCCTCACTTGCAATTCTGCTAACAGACTTCCATCATCAAACAGACTCAAACATGCAAACAAGGCTCTCAAATCAGAAACAGCCCTTCGACTCAACGCATCAGCCACCACGTTAGCCTTACCTGGGTGGTACTCAATCGAACAGTCGTAATCCTTAAGCAACTCTACCCATCTTCGTTGCCTCAGGTTTAACTCCTTCTGAGTTAACAGATACTTTAGGCTCTTATGGTCCGTGTATATGATACACTTTTCTCCATATAAGTAATGTCTCCAGATTTTCAATGCGAAGATCACTGCTGCTAGCTCTAAGTCGTGCGTAGGGCACTTTGCTTCATGAGACTTAAGCTGCCGCGAAGCATAAGCGACCACCTTACCCTCTTGCATCAGTACACATCCTAACCCCACATGTGACGCATCGCTGTACACAGTGAAGTCCTTCCCAGACTCTGGTTGAATCAACACTGGTGCTTCAGTCAATACCTTTTTCAAATGGTCAAAAGCTTTTTGCTGACTCTCAGTCCAGACAAATGCTACCCCTTTCCTTAACAGTTTCGTCAATGGTGCAGCAATCAGAGAAAATCCTTCTACGAACCTTCGGTAATAGCCTGCCAAACCCAGAAAACTCTGAATTTCCGATACTGATTTTGGTGGCTTCCATCCCAGAACTACCTCAATTTTTTGAGGATCCACTTTAATTCCTTCAATAGAAACCACATGACCTAGAAAAGCCGCTTCTCGTAACCAAAATTTACACTTACTAAACTTTGCATACAGTTCATTCTCTCTCAGCACTTGCAGCACAATACGTAGATGCTCCTCATGTTTCTCCTCAGTTTCCGAGTATACCAGAATATCATCGATGAAAACTACCACGAATCGGTCCAAGTAAGGTTAGAACACTCGATTCATCAGATCCATGAAAGCGGCAGGTGCGTTCGTCAACCCAAACGGCATAACCAGGAACTCGTAATGACTATATTGAGTCCTAAATGCTATCTTATGAATATCCACTTCCTTTACCCTTAACTGATGGTATCCAGATTGAAGTCAATCTTGGAAAATACCGAAGCTCCTCTAAGTTGGTCAAATAAATCATCAATCCTTGGCAGAGGGTATTTGTTCTTTCTCGTCAATTTGTTCAACTGGCGTTAATCGATGCACATGCGCATTGTCCCGTCCTTTTTCTTCACAAATAGCACCGGTGCTCCCCATGGAGACACGCTTGGCCTAATGAAGCCCCTATCCAATAACTCTTGAATTTGAGCCTTTAACTCTACTAACTCCTTCAGTGCCATCCTATACGGTGCGATGGACACAGGTGCCGTTCCAGGCAACAAATCTATTCCAAACTCAACTTCTCGGTTCGGAGGCAATCTTGAAAGCTCCTCCGGAAAAATATCTTGGAACTCTTTTACGATCCTAACCTTATACATTGTTAGTCCCTCCTCTTCTGACTGACTTACAAATGCCAAATAGACCTCACAACCTTTCCGAATCCACTTTTCGGCTCTTAATACCGACACCACATTGGACAAATAATCCCTTCGCTCACCTATCACCATAACCTCCTCATCCTTTGTGGTCCTTAACACCATTCGTTTAGCAGCACAATCCAGAGTCGCTTTATGCTTAACAGGCCAGTTCATTCCCAAAGTGAGACCAAACTCTCTGAACGGTAACTCCATCAGATCTCCAGGGAAAATCTTACCTTGAGTTTCCAAGGGTACATCCCTATACAGTTTTTCTACCCTAACCGAGTGACCCAAAAGAGTTAGTACAGATACCCCACTCACAATCTCCTCAGAGTGCACACCCAACGACCCAAATATGGCACATGCAACATAGGAATAAGTAGATCCAACATCCACCAAGGCAGTATAGGGCATGCTAGAAATAAAAAACGTACCAGTTATGACGACAGGTGCGTCACCCTCCTCGCGGCGACGAGTAGCATATACCAAAGCTAGCTGACGAGCCTCCGGGTTAACAGTACCCTTGCCAGGTGCCCCACGTCCATGGCTATTGCCACCGCGACCTCGGCCATGACCTCTCAACTGTGACGGTCCACCTCGCATTGTTTATATGGGTTGCACAGCCCTTTGTTCAACCACTTGAGCCTGAGCTAGCCTCTTAGGACAATCCCTGATCTTATGTTCCTTTGATCCACAACGAAGACAAGCCCCAGAGCGTTTCCAACATTCCCCCAGATGCATTCTACCACAATCTCCACAAGCTTGTGGTCTAACAGTATTCACCGTAACCGCTCGAACTGGTTCCTCCATCCTAGCTCTCTTAACATTCTGGTTTGCAGCACCAGTTGGTCCAACATCTCTTCTGAACTGATTTTGATCCCTGTCGCGGTTCTTTCGTTCAGCTTGCTTCACCTCTTCGGCTATCTTAGCCTTTTCTACCACTGCAGCAAAATTGCGCTCTCTCTGCGGAGCTATGAGCATCCTTAGCTCATCCTTGAGGCCATCCTCAAAGCGAACACTGCGCTCGTATTCGGTAGAGACAATACCATTAGCATACCGGCTCAATCGCAGAAACTCTACCTCATATTCAGCAACGGTCTTACCACCCTGGGTCAGGTTCAGGAATTCCTTCCTTCGCGTATCCACATAGCTAGCTCCGACATACTTCGCCTTGAAGGACTACTTAAACAACTCCCAAGTTACCCTCTCAGCTGGGGTACCCTCTCTCACAGTGATCCACCACTGATACGCCTCGTCCCGTAGTAAGGATACTGCTCTTTTTAACTTTTGCTCTACTGAGCAGTCCAAGTCATCTATAATCCGCTCCGTGGCTTGCAGCCAGTACTCAGCCACATTTGGGGCTACTCCAGATACACCCCCTAAAAACTTCTACTCCGTTGGGCCGGAGTCGCTCAGAAATGGACCCCCTATTTATGGGCCCGATATTAGCTCCGGCCACCCTTTCCAAAACTCTTAACATGGCCTGGGACAGAGCGTCATCCCTCGCGACCCGATCATAAGGCCCATTCTCATCCACCGATAGTGGTCGTGCTACTCCAGCGGGTATGTGTTCAGAAGACGAAGGTCCAGCTTGAGTACTACCTCGGCCTCGACCACAGCCTCGACCACGGCCTCTTCCCCGAGTAGCTCTCGTACTCATATCGATTTATCTGATTACGAATTTTATGTAGTTAGTTTACTGTTTCCACTGTTTATTACAGAATATCTTATGAACAGATAAGGTTTCAGAGTTGTTCTCGCGTAACCACAGTTTAGCTACTGTCTCAGTTTCTTAGGGCTTAATTTACCCTACAGTCTCAGTTTCGTAGCCTTTACGCTATATTATTTATAGTACTTTCTCTAAGGTTTAGTACTAACTACAGTACAGTTCAGTATATAAAACAGAATAGTACTTACAGCCTTGGAGCCGGGGATTCAGTGTGCCACCACATCAGTTTTCAGATAAACTCAAAAGATTTAGACTTTTTCAAATCCATTTTCCAAACATTTGTGTTTAAAAAAAACAAGTTCGGATATTATCTCCTTTAAACAGGAAATTTTCAAAAGTCAGGTTTTTCCAAAAATACCTTTTTTTTTTGCATAAAGTTTTGAACACCCTTTTTGGACCCGATCCACAACCGAGTTGTTGCAACCTAGACTCTGATACCACTAAATGTAACACCCCAAACCCGGACCAAACATTATGACCGGATCTGACATGCCACATCGAAGCGTTCAAAACATTTTATATTGTTGATCCAGAAAAACTTACTTAGTGTTTTAAAAGATAATTTCATTATAGGTTAAAGTGAATGGAAGATGTGCACCAGATAGGAAACCGGAAAGGAGGTGGTGAGTCCATCAGACTGCTTAAGTACCAAGCTCCCTTCGGATCCAATCCTAGACATGCATACCTCCATTGCTACACCTTAACGTCATGGATATTTCTAGGAAACCGATTTGATTAAGTCATTTTTAAGAAAAGTGATTAATTTTAGAAAATACTTTCATTGCGGAAGCATTGCTTGTTGTCGTGTTATTTTGAAATCAATTGTTGTTTTTGAAAACGCGCTCTAAAGCTATCCAATTTCAACAGTTAAAATAAGTAATACCTATCTTAGTAATACATCTTACAACCATAAAAATAATTAAGCGGCCTTATTACGTTTAAAACCCAAAACTTCAAACGTAAATAAAAGGATGTCCAGTTCACCAGAAAAAAATCAAACTTTCAGAACGGGTGGCCACTCCGAATTCCCTCACAGCTCCAAGCCACTATGGTTGGGGATTTCCTGCGTGGATGAAAAGAAAAGGGGTGAGTTTGGGGAAACTCAGTGTGTAAGGAAAACCCGTTCAAAGTCCAAGTCAGCTCAAGCCTATTGGGCCTAAGCCCATTCAGGTAACAGTGGTACTGGACCAGAGCCCTTTTCAGATTACAATAAACTGGGCCCTAGCCCCTTATTCAGATAACAGTATGGCCCATAGGCCCATTTCAAAATACATGCAACATCAATAACATATGCAAGCCCATCTGGGGAGACTACTCAACCCAACAACCACTACACTCCACCCGTACCAGCCCTACACTCCATGTGGGAAGTAGCTCAACCCACCCAGCCCAACACTCCACAGTTGCAGCCTTGCTGCTCAGTTAACAGTAAATTGAGGCAAAGCCTCCAGTACGTGGACAAGCCATTTTCAGTACTTTCTCCGTCAATATCCCAATCCCATGCATCAGACAATAACAACATGGCATGCAGTAAATAACAACAGTTAAACATGCATTTAGGTCAATTTAACCCTAGGGGTATTTCGGTAATTTATCTCCTAGGGGTAAAATTGTAAATTTTTCACTTTTAAAGGTATTTCAGTAATTTATCTGTTTTAGGGTTTTTCATACATATTCTTACCTTTCACGTACTACAGAATCACGTACCGAGGGTTCTTATCGAATTGGGCTCGTTGGCCCATCATTCCAATTTTGGCCCATTAAGCCCAAAAATATCGAGGGCACAGAAATCATGCACTTTGCAGTCTAATCATTGCAGCTTACCAAAAACATTAATCGATTTACCTCACGAGCATTCGCACACTCGAAAATCTACAAACTACCAGTTTTCGGCATTTCGGATTTTTGACTTTTGTTGATCTAGACTAAGAAAGAGGGTGTTAGTTACACACCTGTTTGCGACGATATGTTGACGAGATCCACACACGAACAGCCTACAATTGGATTACTAACACGTTAATCTAACTATTCAAATACGAACTACATATTAACCCCCTTACAATATTCGGCCAACCACACCTACAGATCATAGTAAGCTTATAAGAAAACAATAAGCAACTCATTAACAAATTTTTGTCAATGTTTACCACATAATCATAATTTCACTGCAAGCTGTCTTCCTGAGCAACAATCACTAAATTATTTATAACTAGAGCTACAAAACTCCAAATCAAGTGCTGTTAATTTTCCCTGAAAATAGACTCATATATCTTCTATCCATAAAATTTTCAGTATTTTTGGTATGGCCAATCAATACCAGAGTTTTCTTAAAGTTTCCCATGTTTCACTGTTTGACTAATCTGACCACTCTGCCTTACGAATCAAATTTCTCATTGTACAGAATTCAAAATATGTTCTCGTTTATTCCGTTTGAAACTAGACTCATTAAGCTTTAATTAAATAATTTATACAGCTTCTAACTCATCTCCCACATTTTATGGTGATTTTCCAAAGTCACGTTACTGCTGCTGTCCCAAGTAGATTTATTGCCAAACCACTCTTTCACACCTAACTTGCATGCTTGTTATTTAAACATGTATATCACCAATCAATCATCACATATCTATGATTTTACTTAAGTATAATCTCCATTTCATCATTTTAAAGCACAACATGTTAGCCGATTTTTTGCCCTTAGTATCTAAGGTACATGCATGCTCATTTGTTTGGCTCAACTTCACCTATCTTCCATTTTCATCAAAGAACATGAAACAACAACCATTTCCTTCATTTTAATTCATGACCAAATGCTCACACACAACCAAAAACCAAAATATGCTTCAAGATTTAAGGTAGAATCAAGAAGAACTCATGAACATCAAGGTAGAAGCAAACTACCATGAACTTACCTTCAATTTTCTTCCCCAAGTGACCGAACATTCAAGAGCTTTCTCCTCTCCTTTCTCTTCTCTAACTTTAGGCTATGATGAACAAAGATGGACAAAACTTTGTTCTTTTCAACCCTTTTTGTTTTAATAAAATTTCATATTTCATCCATTTAATTCTTTAATACAAAAGACATGAAATGCCCATCATGGAACATTTACCTAAACCATTATCATGGAACATTTACCTAACCCATTATCATGGAATATTTACCTAATCCATTATCATGGAACATTTACCTAACCCATTATCAATTTGTACCAAGAATTATGGATATCAAGTGCTCATATTGTCTACAACAACATGATGGCTGGCCACTTCATGTAAAATGGGAGGTTTGTCATGCAAATCCTCCTATTTTGCACTCCTATTTATTTGGCCACTTCAATTTAGCCTATAGCATTTTCAAACATTTTCACATAGGTCCTATTTCATAATTTCACTCCCTTTTTCTTATGGAACACAAATTAACTAAAATTGTCAGGTTCTATCTTAAGCTTGGCTTTCTAGAGGCCCACTAACATAATTAAACTTATGCCAACATTCACAGAATTACCGAAAATTGAGGCGTTACATTACCCATTTACGTGCAAGTTGGACTTTGATTGCAAGAACAATATGGCTGAGTATGAAGCATGCATCATGGGACTTTAAGCAGCTATAGAGCGAGGTATAAAAACCCTAGAAGTATATGGAGATTCTACGTTGGTAATTTATCAGCTTAAAGGTGAATAGGAGACAAGTGACCCTAAATTGATTAATTTATCGAAAGGTAGTTTTGGGGTTACTTGAGGAGTTCGATGATATCACCTTCAATTATCTCCCACAAGACGAGAATCAGATGACAGACGCTTTAGCAACTTTGGCCTCAATAATTAAGGCGAATAAAGAGGAAGAGATGAGACCAATTCAAATGAGTGTCTACGAGGCTCCAGCTCATTTTTGTAACATTGAGAAGGAGGAAAAAGACGATAACCTTTGGTATCAAGAGATATTACGATATGTGAGAGATCATAAATACCCTGAACAAGCCAATGAAAATGACAAACGAACTTTAAGAAGGATAGCTTGCGACTATGTCTTGGACGGAGATATCCTGTACAAGAGAAGGAAAAACCAAGTACTTTTAAGATGTGTCGATGCCGTGGAAGCTAAGCTAATTTTAGAAGAAGTTCATGAAGCTGTATGTAGGACGCATGCAAATGGGTTCACAATGGCAAGACAAATCATGAGGTTTGGCTATTATTGGTCTACAATGGAAGGGGATTGTATTAATTACACCAAGAAATGCCATAAATGCCGGATTTATGGAGACAAGATACGTGTACCACCTTTACCTTTGCACGTTATGACTTCTCCATGGCCCTTCTCCATGTGGGGCATGGATGTCATTGAACCAATATCACCGAAAGCTTTGAATGGACATCGGTTTATCTTCGTGGTAATTGACTACTTTACAAAATGGGTAGATGCCGCCTCTTATGCGAATGTTACTAAGTCAGCTGTGAGTCGATTCTTGAAGAAAGAGATCATTTGTCGATACGAAATGCCTGAGAAGATCATATCTGAAAATGCATTGAACTTGAAGAACAAAACGATGGCAGAAGTTTGCGACCAGTTCAAGAACAAACATCACAATTCTTCTCCCTATCGCCCAAAAATGAATGGGGCAGTGGAGGCCGCCAATAAGATCATTAAGAAAATAGTGGGGAAGATGACTGAGACTTATAGAGTGGCATGAGAAGATACCATTTGCACTCCTGGCCTATCGAACATCTGTCAGAACCTCTACTGGGGCAACCCCGTTCTCGTTAGTTTATGGGACGAAAGCAGTATTACCAATTGAAGTAGAAATACCTTCTCTTCGAATTTTGACGGAGGTAAGGTTAGATGAAGCTGAATGGGTTCAATCCCGATATGACCAGTTGAACTCAATTGAGGAAAAGAGGCTAAGAGCCATAAACTTCCAAGATTCTTATTCTTCGCTCTATAGCCGCTCGGAGTCCCATGATGCACGCTTCATACTCGGCCATGTTGTTTGTCCAATCAAAATCCAACTTGCACATGAATGGATAATGATCACAATTTGTGGATATCAGGACTGCCCCAATTCCATTTCCCATTGCATTGGATGCCCCAATCAAAGCTCAACTTCTAAGAATAATCCTCTGTTGTTGCTACACACATCAATTCCTCATTTGGGAAATCGAAGTTTAATGGCTCGTAATCTTCTAGAGCTCTGCTATCGCAGTCCCTTTTATAGTCTTTTGACTCACATAGACTATGTCAAATTCTGAAAGCAATATTTGTCACCTTGCCATTCTTCCATTTAGTGTTGTTGACTCCATCATGTACTTTAATGGATCAAGTTTTGAAATTAGCCAAGTTGTATGATATAACATATATTGCCTCAACCTTCGAGTCGTCCAAATTAAAGCACAACACAATTTCTCAATTGGCGAATATCTCATCTCACACTCTGTGAATTTCTTGCTGAGGTAGTATATTGCCTTGTCTTTTCTTCCCGGTTCATCATGTTCACCAAGTACACATCCCATAGAATTACTAAACACTGATAAGTACAGAATTAATGGTTTATCCAGACTAGGTGGGGATAGTACTGGAGCATTTAGTAGGTATTGCTTGACTTTGTCAAAAGCATTCTGGCATTCCTCATTCCAAGTACCTTGGTTGTGTTTTCTAAGGAGGCGAAATATAGGATCACATTTCTCAGTTAATTGTGAAATAAACCGAGCAATATAATTCAACCTACCAAGAAAACCTCGAACTTCCTTATGAGTACGTGGTGGAGGCAAATCTCGTATGGCTCTAACTTTGTCTGAGTCAACTTCTATTCCCTTTTCGCTGACCACAAAGCCTAATAACTTCCCTGACCTGGCTCCGAGAGTGCATTTTGCCAGATGAAGTTTTAACTGAAACTTCCTTAATCTCAAGAATAGTTTCTTTAAAACCTCAATATGTTCCTCCTCTATTCGAGATTTGACAATCATATCATCAACATACACCTCAATTTCCTTGTGCATCATATCGTGAAATAAGGTCACCATAGCCCTTTGGTATGTTGCTCCTGCATTCTTTAGCCCAAAGGGCATTACCTTGTAACGTTATGAAGGTGGTTTTGTCCATGTCTTCAGGATGCATCTTTATCTGATTGTACCCTAAAAAACCATCCATGAAGGAGAACAACGAATATCCTGCTGTGTTGTCTACGAAAGTGTCTATGTGAGGCAGAGGGAAATTATCTTTTGGGCTAGCTTTATTCAGATCCCTGTAATCAACACACATTCGTACCTTTCCATCCTTCTTAAGAACGGGTACAATGTTAGCTACCCATTTAGAATACTTCACCTCTTGTAAGAATCCTGCATCGAACTGTTTCTTGACTTCATCCTTTATTTTAATACGATATCTGGTCTCATTCTTCGCAACTTCTGTTGAATTGGTTTACAATCCTGTCTTATTGGAAGACGATGCACCACAATATCAGTATTTAACCCTGGCATATCTTGATAGGACCATGCAAAGATATCCTTGAACTCACGTAACAACTTAATCAGTCCTTGCCTTATATCATCAGCAATATGCGTGCCAATTTTCACCTCTTTCCCTTCTTCTAGGGCTACATTCTCTACTGCCTCTTTCTCATGTGGCATAATTTGTTTCTCCTCTTGTTTTACCATCCTCAACAGATTCGGAGACACATCACAATCCTGGACATCTTCAAAATCCTGATATTCCTCTAAATACATGTCTTGTTCGCGAGAGAAATCAAGATTTGTAATATTAATGCTCATGTCATTGATATCTAGGGACCTGTGAAGTATAAAGAATATACAAAGAATAAATCAATTTAAGAATGATTATTTATGCGCTATGAATAAGAATTGCAAAAGTTTAACGGAATATTGGTTGATAAAAAAAACAATACTCATTCAAATTGATAAAAGTTATGTTTTATTAAAAAAATAATAGATGATCGTAAGCCTATCCATAAATGTAACCCTATTACTCCTAGGCCCTACAGTAACAAGAATTTTTTGAAAATTACTCTGAAAAATTCCTAAAGACTATAGGAAGCTCCTCCACAGTCCAATTGTTTAGAGAGCTTCCCAGTTTGTAAGGGCGAATGCCCTCAAGGTTTCCTTAATCAGTCCCTTCTTCATGTATGGTATTGATGGAATGATTTTCATTTCCAAACACCCCCATCTCCAGGTAAGCTATCCCTCCTGATACAAAAGTCTAGGATATGTAAGGGAGCGTCTTCTTTTCGCTCAGCCGTGACCCTCTTCTTCTCTCTTTCTCTCTTTCTTTCTCTTTTTAACCTTAACTAATTAGGGTCTTTTTATGGATTTAAATGCATGTGATGTGATGCAATGCAAATGCATGAATGGAAAAGAAAAAGAGATGTTGATCTTGAATTCAATTCCATTAGAATAACTTTTCTAGAAAATAGATTTCTTTACATGAAAATAGATTACATATGCGATCTTGCCCTTCATAGTCCAAGTAAACACTGATCTTTTCTTCATGGTCGAATCCTGTAAATTCTCCAAAAGATGCCTTTGCTAGCTCCTTGCTGTTTAACCTGAGCCTCGATCTCTTGCTCGCTTATCTCCATGATACTCATCAAAAAGTGCTGGCTCTTGGATAATCTTCGCTGGCAATTAAATCAAGTCATGTATTCCTTCGTGGACTTTCGGCTTTCTCTCGTCATGCTCTTGGATAACCTTTGTTGGCTTGAATCTCTGGCAATTACATCATGTATTCCTCCATGGACTACCAGCTTTCTCTCGTCGTGTTTACTTGGACTATATTTAGACGACCACACTATAATCTACTTTATCAAGAAATTCGTTTCCTTATGACAAACTATTCTATTTAAGAATCGAATTTCGAATCAACACCTTCTTTTCTATGATGTAATGTAATGCAAATGCATCAATGCAAAAAGGTATCGATCTCGATTCAGTTTCATTTTAGAAAACGTTATTTAAGGAACAAAAGTCTTTTCATAAAATGGATTACAAATACGCTTTCACTCGTAGGCCAAGAGTCTTAACCCTATCTAATAACAAAGCTAACTCTCGACCTCTATCTGAACTGCCCCGCTTTATATTGCCTTAGGACGAGTAACGGTGCATTGCCAACGACTCTCCAAATCCCAAGAAGAGGTACCCAATCAAAACTGTCGCAGGGATAAAGGACTTCATTAGGAGTCATCCATGGTGCTTTCCACAAAACCTTCTCCTCTTGAAGATTCTGAAGAATATCCATCCACCTTTCTTCTATAATATCGTCCCTCCTTGGTGTAGTAGCTGCTTCCTTTAAAGGGGAATAACCCTCAAAGAACACTCAGCAAGGAACCTTCTCAAGCTTCCAAAAGTGACTGTGGAACCATACTAACAACAATTGTGCGCATCGAATGAATCTACTTCACCGGCTCTCCGACATGTACTTCAAGGATCTAAATGTCTCAGCTAGGATTGCTAGCACCGGTGTGTTCTGTTTACTAATACGATCACACAAATCTATGACTGCCTCATCTATGTGCCCTATCACCTTCGGGAAAATCACCAAGCCGTAAATACTTAAGACCAAAACGTTGACCTTTTTCTTCACATCTGGGTATGTCAATATCAGATCCCTCAAAATGGCCCATGGAATGCACTTACTATCGCCCTTTTGCTGTACTCGAGCTACAACCCATAGCTCACTCATCCCTGTGATCATCACTAATTTCCTCACAAAAATTAGGAGACTAGCAGGCCTAACATAAGCTTTGTTACCTTGAATTCTTGGACAGCGAAGCAAGGTTGTATACTCCTCCAAAGTAGGCACTACATCTACCTCTCCAAATGTAAAGAAACTATAAGCAGGGTTCCAAAACTATACCATAGCTCGAAACAGATGCTTATCTACCTTAATGTCTAGCAAATAAGAAAGATCTCCATAAGTCTGAAAGAAAAGCTGTCTAGCCTCGTCATTCCATTGGGCCCAAATGTCCTTCATCTCCCGAAAATATTCTGTGTCGAATTGATACGAGTAAAGTCCCACAACTTTAATGTATATCCCTCGGTGACACTATCTCCTTTCTCTAACTGGGTTTTCTTTGACCACGCACAAACGGAAGAGTTGTCCTCCACTTTAAGATATTCGTTCCTTATTGCAAAACTTCCTAACTCAGAAATCGAACCTTGAATTGCCACCTTTTAATGATGAATGATATACGATGATGACAAAATAAAAAAAACAAGTCAATATCATATAAAAAGATGTAATAAACAAGCACTTATAAAGGTAGGTACTAAAGGTCATCACCATACTACCTAGAGCAAGCACTTAAAGTTCACTATATGTAGTTCAGTTCTAAAGCAAGGGTACCTAAACCAGCAGATTCCTTGATCCTCACCCATTATAGGCTCATATGGACCAAGTTCAGTTTAGGAGGATACATTTCCCTATGACCATGTAGAGATGAAAATCTCACAAAGACATAGGTACAGATATATCCCAGAAGTAATCCACTAACTCATACGGAGGTGAAAACCTCACGAAAGCTTAGCTTCTCACTCCTACTTAAGGGTGCGACCACAACGGTCATGCAAATGCAATGTGTGGGAGAAAAATAACATATGCAGCAAACACATGAGAAAAAAAAAGATCATAGTTTTCAAATTGAGTTTTCAAATTTCGATAAAAGGACAGAAATCAATCAATTTTACGGCTTGACTCTTTTATTGGTCCCCAGCGGAGTCGCCAAGCTATTGAAACCATTTTTTAAAGGGATGTTTGAAAAATTGGGATCGACTTTTGAAAAACAAAAACGGGAGTCGCCACCAACCTTTTTAGGTGTGATTGGATCACCTTATAAAACGTTTTGGTCTACGAAAATTAAGAAAAACAGGTTCGGGAGTCGGTTACATACGAGGAAGGATTAGCACCCTCGCAACGCCCAAAATTGGTACCAAATTGAATATTTTTCTGTCTTAATGTCAAAAATTTGAAAGGATTTAAAAATAAGATCCCTTTTTTAAAACCAGAATTATTTAAGTTGAAACATCGAGATTCCTTAGCTTTGAAAGAATACAAACATCACATCCAGCATGATAGGACATGATATTCTTAAACTCTCGTAACTAAAACCATCTCGTGATTTACAAAATCTATTTAGAAGGATACTTTAGGCATTTAGACAAACGGGAAATCGCAACCTAGCATGTTAGGGCACTATTTCCCGAATTCTTAAATATGAAAAGCATTGCCTCATTTTAGAAAAACTTTTGGATAAAATATGACAATTAAATGAAATATATATATTTTTTAAATAATGATTTGAGTAAAATTTAAAAAATAATTTACTAAGAGTAATACTAAAGAAAAATTATTAAAAAATGAAAGAGTTTGATATGATACTAAAATTATAAAAAAAATAAAATATATAAAAAAATCAGGGAAACATGGATTAAATCAAAATAAAAAGGGTTGAAAAACGAAGATGAACAAAGAATAAAATAAGAACAAACTGTAGAAAATAAGAACGTAAGAGGGAGAGAAATTTGAGTGAAAGCTCTCAAAAATTTTTATTGTTTCCCAAAACTCCAGTATGTTTACAATGAAGGGAGAGGCCTCTATTTATAGTTGAACCTCCTCAAATCCAATGGTACGGATCAATTACATCAACAGTTAAGATTAAAAGGTATCTACAAATTAAATCTCTAAGATTACAAAATCATATCTTCTAAGATTGCATATCATATCTAAGATTGCAATCATATCTAAGATTGTATCATATCTAAGATTGCATATCATTGAAGATTATATTTCCATATGAGTTAAGCTTGTAGATGGACCTTAAATCTTTTCAGGTAATGCGTCATGTCGATCGGGCCAAATTATATTTGTAATTCTGGACTGAACTTGGACTTCATTTTTTTGGGGTTTATTATTTTTGTTTTTGGACTTATTTCTGGGCCCGGGCAAAATTGAGTGTCTACACGGATTAATGGAGCATTTGATGAAAGATTGTTCTCGCTCGAGTAATCAAGCAAAAATTTCGATCCAAAATCAGGGAGTGGGCTAGCTACCTCTAAGGGGCTGTTGGCAAAATAGGGCTGCAAATAATATAGCAACAGGCACGATTAGAACCGAGGCTAGGCAACCAACCCTTGTTTAACATCGTTAGAGGTCATGAGGAAAGGGATGTGTTTGATGTCATCACAAGTATTTTTTCCGTTAATTCAATCTCATACTTTGCCTTAATTGAAATAGGATCCACCCATTCGTATGTTGCATTTAATATGCCTGATAAATTAGGCGCTGTGGTAAAGGAAACCATTATTGATGTAACCATAGCAAGCTCCTTAGGATAGTCTGTTATTATAAGTAAAATCTATAGGAGATATCCATTAGAGGTTTAAGGGGTAGTGCCTCTAGTAGACCTTATGGAGTTACCATTTCGGGAATTTGATTTAATTATAGGTATGTATTGGTTATCAGAACACCAATTCCCTTCTTGGTTGTTGCAACCTATCAAAATACCTTAGTGGAAGTGGGAGCGAATAACGATGGACTTTGTTAGCGGGTTACCCTTAACACCTATTAAGAAAGATCTAATTTGGTTAATAGTAGGTCGACTGACTAAGTCAACACACTTTTTTCCTATCCACAAAGATTACTCATTGAAAAAACTGGTTAAGTTCTATGTTTTCGAGATAGTGCGGTTGCATAGGTTGCCCATATCGATTATCTTTGATCAAGATAGAATTGCTAGTTGAATGTGATTATTCTATATGTTATTATTTAATATGTTTTAACGACTGTTTGTTCTGATTTTCTTATGAAGTGACTCACACTAAGCATCATAGCTCAATCCCCCATTTATTTCCATCCTTATAGATGACCCACCAAGTTAAAACGTAGACGCGACATCCAGAGGGTCTCGACTCAGTTTTATTTATTGAATTATTTAGGCTTATTATTCAATTTATTTAATTATTCAAAGTTTGAATATATTTTATTTTGAACTATGGCATGAAATTTAGGGTTTAGGTTTTGTTTTTTTTATTGCATGACACGTAAATAGAATTTAAGGATGCCACTATACTGTAACACCCCAATTTTCAGGAATTATGTGAATGTTGGCGTAGGTTTAATTATGTTAGTGGGCCTCTAGAAGGCCCAAGCTTAAGATAGAACCCGGCAATTTTAGTTAATTTTTGTTCCATAAGAAAAAACGGGTGAAATTATGAAATAGGACCTATGTTAAAATGTTTGAAAATGCTATTGCTAAATTGAAGTGGCCAAACAAATATGAGTGCAAAATAGGAGGATTTGCATGACAAACCTCCCATTTTACATGAAGTGGCCGGCCATCATGTTGTTGAAGACAATATGTGTACTTGATATCCATAATTTATGGTACAAATTGATAAAATTGATAATGGGTTAGGTAAATGTTCCATGATAATGGGTTAGGTAAATGTTCCATGATGGGCATTTCATGTCTTTTGTATTAAAGAATTAAATGGATGAAATATGAAATTTTATTAAAAGAAAAAGGGGTGAAAAGAACAAAGTTTTGTCCATCTTTGTTCATCATAGCCGAAATTTAGAGAAGAGAAAGGAGAGGAGAAAGCTCTTGAATATTCGGTCACTTGGGGAAGAAAATTGAAGGTAAGTTCATGGTAGTTTGCTTCTATCTTGATGTTCATGAGTTCTTCTTAATTCTACCTTAACTCTTGAAGCATATTTTGGTTTTTGGGTGTGTTGTGAGCATTTGGTCATGAATTAAAATGAAGGAAATGGTTGTTGATTCATGTTCTTTTGATGAAAAATGGAAGATAGGTGAAGTTGAGCCAAACAAATGATCATGCATGTGCCTTAGATGCTAAAGGGAAAAATCGGCTAACATGTTGTGCTTTAAAATGATGAAATGGAGATTATGTTTAAGTAAAAATCATATATATGTGATGATTGATTGGTGATATACATGTTTAAATAGCATGCATGCAAGTTATGTGTGAAAGAGTGATTTGGTAATAAATCTGCTTAGGACAGCAGCAGTAACGTGACTTTGGAAAATCACCATAAATTGTGAGAGATGAGTTAGAAGGTGAATAAATTATGTTATTAAATCTTAATGAGTTTAGTTTCAAATGAAATAAACGAGAACATATTTTGAATTCTGTACAATGAGGTCTCGTTAGCATATCGACGCAAACAGGTGTGTAACTAACACCCTCTTTCTTAGTCTAGATTGGCAAAAGCCGAAAAGCTGAAATGCCGAAAACCGGTTTTTGTAGATTTGCGAGTGTGCGAATGCTCGTGAGGTAAATCGATTAATATTTTTGGTAAGCTGCAATGTTTGGACTGCAAAGTGCATGATTTCTGTGCCCTTGATATTTTGGGGCTTAATGGGCCAAAATTGGAATGATGGGCCAACGGGCCCAATTCGGTAAGAACCCTCGGTAGTGATTCTACTATTACGTGAAAGGTAGGAATATTCATGAAAAACCCTAAAATAGATAAATTACTGAAATACCTTTAAAAGTGGAAAATTTACAGTTTTACCCCTAGGAGATAAATTACCGAAATACCCCTAGGGTTAAATTGACCTAAATGCATGTTTGACTGTTGTTATTTACTGCATGCCATGTTGTTATTATCTGATGCATGGGACTGGGATATTGACGGAGGAAGTACTGAAAGTGGCTTGTCCACGTACTGGAGGCTTTGCCTCAATTTACTGTTAACTGAGCAACAAGGCTGCAACTGTGGAGTGTTGGACTGGGTGGGTTGAGCTATTCCCCACATGAAGTGTATGGCTGGTACGGGTGGAGTGTAGTGGTTGGTGGGTTGAGTAGTCTCCCCAAATGGGCTTGTATATGTTATTGATGTTGCATGTATTTTGAAATGGGCCTATGGGCCATACTGTTATCTGAATAAGGGGCTAAGGCTCAGTTTATTGTAATCTGAAAAGGGCTCTGGCACAGTATCACTGTTACCTGAATGGGCTTAGGCCCAATGGGCTTGAGCTGACTTGGGCTTTGAATAGGTTTTCCTTACACACTGAGTTTCCCCAAACTCACCCCTTCTTTAACCTTGCAGGTGAGCCTTGATGTGGGTGACTTGGAGCTGGAGGGGATTCAGAGTGGCCATGGTGAATGCTTTTGGGTTTGAAAAAGAGACTGGTTTTCTTAAGTTATTTTTAATTACTATTTAATTTTTGGGTTGTAATAAGGCCATTTTAACTTTATTTTCTTCTTTTATTTTCTCGGATTATATTATTTTAAACAACTTTAAATTGATGGATACTAATTCAAATGGGCTAGACTTAGGGCGTGATTTCAAAATGATACTTTTTTTTTTAAATAACACGACGTCACGAATATTCGATTTACCAAAGATAATCACTCAAAGAAATTTCAACTTGTGATAACCAAGTGTGGCAATGGATGTGGGCATGTCTAGGATTGGATCCAATCGGAGAGCTTGGTACTTATGCAGCCTTCATGGCTCACCTCCTCTGTTCTGGATACCTACCTGGTGCCCAGCTTCCATTCACTTGGTTAGTTTGACAAAAGTCGGCTTTTTAAAACACTGAAAAGGGAACACAGGTTTTTGACTTCAAAGTGGCACGTCGGATTCGGCCTTAACGTCTGGGCCGGGTTTGGGGTGCTACATATACAGTTAATTATAAACCCTCGATTTTTATTAAAAATACATACTATTATCACTTTTCCACTACTAAAAGAGACGAGCTTCTGAAAGCTCAGTGAATACACAAGTACACAACACAAGAAAACACATCAATAGTTCACAAACTAAAAAACTCACTTATAGACAAATCGCATAAAATAGTTCGCACATAAATAGTTCTACACGTAGGTGGTTTGCATACAATCAGTTGGCATTTCACTAATTCACATATAATCAACCCCGTTTAGTTTAGTGATATATTATGAGTTCGTGAAAATAAAACATAATTCAATAATATACTCATTGGCTAAATAGTTCTCCTAAAACACACCCTAAGACTCATAGAGTCACTCAAATCGCCATATAAGTGTAGCACGAATGCTCACACTCTTCGAAAAACACACCCTTACGATCCTCGGTGAATGAATCATTACTCGACATTCCCTTATTTCTCCATCAAATCATTAGGCCATAATGCCCTATCACATTACATAGGTGAGCACTCACGATCCTATGGCAAGCCAACTATATCTAATTGTTCCAAAAATTCACAATGCCAACAAATCATAGTAATACACATTTACAGATCACGTCATTTTAGGCTCATAATTTTTAATAGAGCTCACAGTACCACAACACATCATAGAATAGCTTGCAAAATAGAAAATTAGGCATAAAACAACAGCATAGTAGATTTAGGGTACGCACACCGCATATATATACATTTATATATAATAGATAGAACAAAAATTTTTAATGCAAAGGTATGTAAATATATTTTTTATATTAAAACCCACGCATGCATACATATAATACAAAACCCTTTTAATGCAAAGTTATTTACATATATTATTTATAATAACCTTTGCGCATGCATTCATTATATATAACAATACCCTTTTACATCAATGTATATATACTACATAAATTAAAAGCCACAAACATATATATAATATATAACAGTACACACAAATTATATTATATAACAAAATTTAGAGGCCTATATATATTTATATATATCATATATTTAACCTAACCCTGGACGCATGTGTACATTTTACTCAAGGTTCGCATAGCATGTAAAAACACATGGACATAGATTCATGCTAAGAGTTTGCATAACGCATAGATGAGGTTCGCACAATGCATGGAAGAGGTTCGTACATGCACATGTTCAATTCAAGATAGAAGATAGGTTCGCATATCTTGCTTTTAGTAGAGTACGTCCTCATTTTTAGATGCAGTGTATAGTGTACTCACCTTGTTCACCACAATGTCGATTATGCGACCTTTTCCTTCCCTTTGTCTCTACTAGTCGATGCTCTTCCGGTATTTTCAGCTTTGAATGAAAAAATACACATCACATATTTTCTAAAGCAATTTAATTCATTCTCTATTCAACAACAGCCCACTACTTACGTTATCTCTTCTAGATTTTTATTATTCTAATACTTACCCCATTTTCTAACTTTTAACCTTCCTAACGTACATATATTTGTAGATCCAGGCAGTTACTTAAACGTTAATCTCACCTAAATCTTTCTTTTAAGAATCAGTCACTGTTCAAGTCTTCCTCAAGAACAAAACCATTTTAAACAACATTTTTTAGCTTCGCCAGCTTCAGTCCACCATTTTCATGAAGCCAAATCATAAAAAAAAAGATTATTTATATTTTCTAACTAAACCGTTGATACTTTAGTCAAAAGCATTTCATGCATATTTGATATGAAAATATATTGTTTAGACTGATTGGGTTAACCGGGTATTGGGTTAATGGGTATTTTGGTTTAGACTAATTGGGCTGTAAAATGTAACCGAGTTTTGGGTTATCAGGCCTTTAGTCCTGTTTATTGTAAATTGGACATTAACAGGGACACTTTATTTATTTAATTTGGTTTATAAATTTTTGTTTATTTCATTTCACGGGCCCGGGCAAAAATGGGTTCCTACACCTGCCTTGACTGAGTTGGTATCACAAACCAAGGGGAACCAACTCTGGTCGGTAGATTACTTGAATTCAAAGTCTCATTGCAATTTCATATAATTATTCCATGTATCAGCAAAACTAGGCAAACTAAAGTTGCTCGAGAGCTCTCAAAAATGGGAAATCGAAGCCTTAGCAGAGGAGCCAAGCAATGCAGTATTATGTTGGAAAAGAGAAGGCTCATTCGCATCTGATTATCGTCCACAGGCCGATACTATGCCGGCTAATACAAAATTCAATGAGATGGAAGATGAAAGGGGAAGGGAGGGTTGATTTTCAGCCATATAATCGTCAACAACCACTCTTCCAGCCGAAAGATTAAGGCCTTACTTTAATAGCAATGTTGACAACTTTAAAAGCTCATACTTAAATTACTCTTGCCACTAATACAAAAATATTTACAAAAAAATAATAATTTAAATAATATAAATTAATAAATAATTCATAAATTATTTTAAAAAATTACACGAATTGTCGTCTCCTACTACCCATATTTATCAAAGGAAAAACGGGTAAAACATATGCAATTACCAAGCCTAATTTTGGGAAATTTAGGTTGCTGGAAAAAACCTATTATGACTAAAAGGCATAGTATAAAATTCTTCAATCCTATTATCTCCTCTAAACGATCAAAACTTAAGCCCCATGGCATCCCTCTATCTTTCTCCGATTTCTCCGCTTTTATCATGTTGTCTAAGATCACCGCCACCATCAATCCCACCATTATCGGCAGTAAGAACATGGTGTTCACGAATACATTAAACTGAAAAAAAATTCACTTTGTTTTACCCTCTTTTATCATTGAAGATTATGGGATTGGAGTTTTTTTTTTTAAAATAAAAATAAAAACACTTACTCAGGCTACATCGGTGTGAGCGAGGCCATGATTGGATGGGTTCCAATATTGGTTGAAGAATTAAGGGATGGAAATCCCTAAAAAGAGTGATAATCCTGTTAGATAAGGTTTCTCGTGTAATTCATGTTTTTGAATTGCAGACATGATAATCTAACAGAACCTGCAATCAACAAAGCAACAATATTTTCATTAAGGTTACTAAGATTAGATAAACCAATTTTTTGTCCTAAATGAAATAAATTTTTTTCATCTTGGTCCATATTTGTCTTTGACAAAATTGGGAAATTTTGTCATGAACTTGGATTCGGATGATGTAACTCTTTTAATTTACGAAGCCATCACCTAAATTTTTAAAATCTATAAAATGTAAGAAATATATTAAAATATTAATTAAAAAAAGCAGGTGATAGCATAGTAGAATTTAGTAATATCATTTTAGTGTACTTTAATGGAATCTAAATTTAAGGATTAAATTGAGAAAAGTTATCAAGTTCTTAAACTAATATGGCCTTTGATGCGAAAAAAATTTATATCGAGCTCGAATTTCAATTAATCGAGTAAAGATATATATGACACCCCAAACTCGGCCGGGACGGTCCGACCTAGATTTTGAGCGATACATTAGCCACCGAGATGATTCTCTGAAAAACTACTAGAGATCACACCAACCATCCATACTCACCATACATATACAAAAGATTTCATACAAGCATTTACTCCTAAGAGCATGCTTTTCTAAATTAAATTATAAGTCATATAATAAGTGAAATAAGGCGTACCTGGATTTCGGCAAGCTGTACTAGCTGCAAAATGTCTCGTTAGTTCATATGGGCAGTATCATATAATTCAAACAACAAATTTAGCCAAACAAGCAAACATGGAGATTAAAAAATTCCAAAATTTAAAATAGACCAAAAAATCCAATTACAACCCTCTAAAAAATTATTTTTAAATTGTCTAAAATTATCTAAGCCCCATTAGAATTCTCTAGGCTGGAAATGTCCCACATTCCCTTCTTGGGATTTTATAAGCTCGGCGCACATACTGTAAAAACAAAGTTTGTGTGATGGATCATTGAACTGCTGCCCTACTCGTTATCCCATGCACTACTTATCGTGAAGGGAGAAGAAAGCAAAGAGATGAGCTCAGGAAAGCTCAGTGAATACACATGTACACAACACAAGAAGACAGACATCAATAATTTATGTACTAAACAATACTAAAATTTTAAGTAATAAATAAATTGATAATAAACTAAGTTTTCTTCTAAAGCTAAACAAATGTTCAAAAATATTTGTTTTCAAAACTTCGATAGCTTACTAGGCCATTTTGGTGGCTAATGTAATCTTTCGAATTCAAGTCTAACGTCTAGGCTGGGTTGGGGACGTTGGATTTGGTGGCATCAGTGTCAAGTTTCTCTAAATTTGCATCGTGAAATTTTGATATATGTTTGCATGCGTGCATCAAAAAGGGGTATTTTGGGAAACACCATGCCACAAGATTTTTGAAAATTTTATTTTTCTGTACGAAATTAAATCCAAGATTACTGTAAAAAATTTAGATAAATTGTAAACTTTATATTGTGAACATTTAGGAGGATAAATACTGCTTCAACTTTTGTTTGAAAACTATAGATATACTTTCGATTTAAAATTTTCGAAAGGTCACTATGAACACCCAAGGCTGACGTGGTAGGGGTTGGCCACGTAAGGCTGCACCTATAGAGTTACCCATTGTCCAGGGAGACAACCTAATGCCAGAGGAGGATTATGTTGAGAATGAAAATGGTGACGACACGATGGCCCGGGTGATGTTGAGGATTTTACAAAGGGTTGCTGGAGCCCAAACTGGATCGGGGAGCCGGGGATCCGTTGCAGAGAGGCTCCGAATGAATGGGTTAGAAATGTTCAAAGGCGTTGCTGGAACAAATCCAACGGTGGTTGAGTATTGGATGGAGTCGGTGGACAGAATTGTGAAGGATTTAGACTGTACTTCAGAGCAGAAGTTGAAGAGCACTATGTCCTCGCTAAAAGAAGAGGCATATCATTAGTGGTAGTTTGCCATAAGAGGTATAGAACCCATATTTTGCCCGGGCTTACAAAAATTAAAAAATGAAATTAAACGAAAAATAAAATTAAACAGTCCATTTAAATCCTTTTACAGAACCCAAATACCATAGCCCACTAACCCGTAGGCCCAAAATTAAATGCCTAACCCAATAACCCGTTACACCCATAACCCAGCTAAACACTAACCCAATAACCCGCTTAACCTAGCAGCCCATTTACAATCAAATACCCAATACCCCTGATACCCTAAACAAGTCTAGAACCCAAGACTTAATTGGCCCAATTGGCCCAACCTATCTTCAGCTTCGGGAAACCCTAGCTAGGGTTTGCACCGAAGCTCCCAAGCCATACCAAACGTCAGAAGATCTCGCGCCACAAGCACCAGTGCCCAGTCAATGCCTAGTCCGTCGTCGCCATCGTCAAGCCTTCATCATCGCCGTAATTTCCGCGCTCACCTGCACACAATTGGAAAGAAAAGTAGTTTAGCAGCACAAAAATAGGAAGAAACCAAAGGAAATTCTTCTTACCAAATGTAAACAGTGGCTATAAAGCCCGAGTGCTATCGTTGTAATAGGGACCACAGGAACCACATACGCATACAGTTGTACGATTTACTACGCAAACAGGAACACAAACAGTGTTTTTTTGAAAGAAAGTTGATATTTTGTTTATTTTTATTTTTTCGTTTCTGCTTTTTTTTTCAATACATACAAAACAACATTTTTTAAAGAATATTTCTAAAAAGAGGGAAAGAGGGTTACCTTTGATGCGCTTAGAAAACGGAAGATTTTAGACTCTCCGACCGCCGTGTATAATGGCGTGTATGGTGGCGCGTGTAGCGGTCGACTGTCGGACTTTCGCAGGATTCCGGGCTGAGGAGAAGAACCGAGAGAGAGTTTTAGAAAAAAGGGCAGGGTTTAAATGAATTTGGGTGTCAAATTTTGTTTTTATAATAGTATAAAACGGCACCGTTTTGGCTTAAAACAATAAGCCCTAAAACGGTGCCTTTTAAGCATATAACCCGTGTGTCAACCCGACTCGGCCAAGGGATCCACGTGTTTTCTGTTATTGGAATAATTATCCAATTGGTCCTTCCGCACTTCTATCCTTTAAAATTAAATTTATTTCATATTTAAATTTTGCCCAATAACTTTATTTTTAATTTCAATTTAGTCTCGAGCCTGTGATACCTGAATGCTTGAAACGGTGACGTTTTAGGGATTAGGGTTATTTACCCAGTGAGTCCCTCTCTTTAAACGCGCACTCTAATTAGGCCCCAAATTCAGTTTTGATATTTTAAAAATTAACCCTACAGTTTTATTAATCATTAATTTTAATCCTTTTTTATATATTTCTAAATTATTTATTTATTTATTTATTTTAAATATTTTATATAATATTTATTTTACTATATACATTATTCATATATTAAAAATTATTTATCGTATATTATTTTATTATATATTTATATTATTATGTTATGTTGTCTATTATATATATTATCTATTATTTATTTATATTTTATCATATATTATTTATTATGTTGTTTATCTTTATCTTTATTATTATAATTTTAACAGTTGTAAATTATTATTAAAAATTACATCTTATTGAATATTTAGTATGATATATAATCTTCTAAACTTATTACAAAATTTTGTTCTTATTTAACATATTATTGTAAGTATATATATATTAGGTTATTATACCATATAGTATATTTTTTGTATATATATTAACCTTTTTTAAAAACAAATCTCTTTTCACTATTTATATACTGTTTTAAATATTTGTTATACTGTATTTATTTCCTTTTTGACTTATTTTATATATGTTCATAAATTTGTTGACTTATTTTCATATGTTTTTTATTTAGTGTTTTTAGTATGTTAATTTTATCTTAAATTATTTTTTTATGTTATTTACTGTTTTTATATATTTGCATAAAAATTGATTATTTATGTTGTTATTTTAAGCTATGTTTGCATATATGTTATGAAATTTAGGGTTTCCCACGTTGTGTTGTGCATGAAATGTTAATGTATGTTGTTTTTAAGTATATTTGCATGAATTGCTAAAATATGTACCATGTAGTTTATGTTATTATTGATATCTTGAAATATGTTAAATGCATCATCATTTAATTTTTTTAAAACCCCAAAAGAGTTTTAAAAATGAGGCAATGTTTTTTCGTATTTAGGAATTCGAGAAATGGTGCCCTAACATGCTGGGTTGCGATTTCTAGTTTTTTGAAATGCCTAAAATACCCTTCTAAATGATTTTATAAATTACGAGGTGATTTCAGTTACAAGAATTTTAGAATATCATGTCCTATCATACTGGATGTGATATTTATATTTTTGGAATGAAGGAATCTCGGTTTTAAACTCAAACTATTTTGACTTTTAAAAGGGATTCTATTTTTAAACTCTTTCAAAATTTTGACATTAAGACAAAAAACTATTCAATTTGGTACCGATTTTGGGCGTTGCGAGGGTGCTAATCCTTCCTTGTACGTAACCGACTCCCGACCCTATTTACTCAAATTTTCGTAGACCAAAATGTTTAAAGGTGATCCAATCGCACCTAAAAAGATTGGTGGCGACTCCCGTTTTCATTTTTTTAAAGTCGAACCCTGTCTTTCAAACCCCGTTAAAAATGAGTTCGACAGCTTGGCGACTCCACTAGGGACAATAAGAGAGTCAAGCCAAAAATTGATAACTTTCTATCTTAATGCTAAAATTTGAAAGGATTTAAAGATAAAGATCCCTTTTCATCTGTTCGCTGCATATGTTTGTTGTATTATTTGCACACATTGCATTTGCATGACTGTTGATCACACCTTTAAGTGGGAGAAGAAACTAAGCTTTCGTGAGGTTTTCACCTCCACATGAGTTAGTGGATTACTTCCGGGATACTGTACCTATGTCTTCGTGATATTTTCATCTCCGCATGGCCATAGGGAAATATGTCCCTCTGAACTGAAATTGGTCTACATGAGCCTATAATGGGTGAGGACCGAGGAATCTACTGGTTCAGGTACCCTCGCTTTAGAACTGGAACTCATATAGTGAACTTTAAGCACTTACCCTACGGATTATAGTGATAACTTTTAGTAAACTATCCTTATAAGTGTTTGTTTGTTATACTTTTATACGATACTAATTTATTTTGTTTTGCTATCATTGCATGTCATTCAAACATTCAAAGGTATCGATTCACGGTTCGATTTCTAGGTTAGAAAGTTTTGTAATGGGGAACGAATATCTTGATATAGTGGAGGACAATGCCTCTGTTTGTACCTAGTCAGAGAAAACCCAGTTAGATAAAGGAGATAATATCACTGAGGGGCATACATCAGAGTTATGGGACGTCACCCGTATTAATTTGACGCAGAATGAGTTTCAAGAGTTGAGAGACATTTGGGCCCAATGGGATGACGAGGCTAAGCAGCTTTTCTATCAGAATTATGGAGACCTTCCCTATTTGCTAGATGTCAAAGTAGATAGGCACTTGTTTCGAGCTATGGTACAGTTCTGGAACCCTGCTTATAGTTGTTTTACATTTGGTAATGTTGATCTTGTACCTACTTTGGAGGAGTATACAACTTTACTGCGTTGCCCGAGGATTCAGGGTCACAAGGCTTATGTTAGGCCTGCTAGCCTTCCAACTTTTGCGAAGAAGTTGGTGATGATTACTGGGATGAGTGAGCAGTGGGCTGTAGCTCGTGTACAGCAAAATGGTGATAGTAAGTGCATTCCATGGGCCGTTTTGAGGGATTTAATATTGACACATCCAGACGTAAAGAAAAGGTTTGAAGTCCTAGCTTTGAGTATTTACGGCATGGTGATTTTCCCAAAGGCGTTGGGGCACATAGATAAGGCAGTCGCGGATTTGTTCGATCGCATTGGTAAGCAAAATACACTGGTACCAGCAATCCTAGCTGAGACATTTAGATCTTTGAGTGCATGTCGGAGGGCCGGCGAGGGAAGATTTATTGGATGTGCCCAATTATTGCTAGTCTGGCTCCATAGCCATTTCTGGAAGCTTGATAAGGTTCTTTGCCGAGTATTCTTTGAGGGGAGATGACATTTCAGAGGGGAGGTGGATAGACATTCTTCAGAATCTTCGAGAGGAAGATGTTATGTGGAAGGCTCCTTGGTTGGTTCCTAGTGAAGTCCTTTACTGCTGTGGTAGTTTTGATTGGGTCCCTTTGCCAGGAATTTGGGGAGTTGTTGGATATGCACCATTACTTGTTCTAAGGCAATATTGAGCGAGACAGTTCATATCGGCTACACAGGGTTTAGCTCAGAGTGATTTCTTTTATAAAAGAGATGACTATAAGAAGAGGATGCGAGAGATTTCTGAAGCTTGGAAGAAGCCTTTCTATATGAAGATCTTGACCGAAGGCTCGAAGTCAACCCTTGAGTATAAGGGTTGGTTTAATAAGAGAGTCAACGATAATGTCCCTAGGCTGATTTTAGGGGTGACTCGATCATTAGAGGAGAGCTTACGAGTGATTCCATCAGAGTTAGAGGTTATAAAGCAAGAGTTCGAGAGAAAGAATTCGGAGCTTGAAAAGTGGATTGAGGAGCTCGAAGAGGAAAAAATGTGCTTGAGTCTTGAAGTCGATGTTCAAAAGATGGAAGTCGAGAAGGTGAAAAAGGAAAAGCGAAAGATCGAGATGATTTAAAGACGCACTACAAGAAAGCCCAGGTAACGTTGAAAAGGGTCAGATTAGGGAGATCTTCAGAGCAGTGGCAGCAAGAGATTCAAGAAGAAAGAGCTAAAGCCGAGTATTGGGAGAAGTTCCAAGAGATGCAGTCGCGTAATCAGGCCCTAGAGAAGAAAAATCAAGGATTAAAAACTAAGGTGGCTGAGCTTGAACGATCTCTTCATCATCACTAAATTTGTAACTCTGCGATCGAGTTAAAGGCAAGCTTGGAAAAGATCGAGGAAATGAAGCACAATATTGGAGGGTTGGAAGCAGCACTACAGGACTGTGAGCTATGGATTAGCAGCTCGAGGCAAGAGAAAAACAGTGGAAGGGAGAACTTCACCATCTTCAGGATCAAGTTGGAGATAGAGATTATCTCATGGGAGAAGCTATAGTCTAGATTCGAGAAGTTGCTGATCATTTACAAGACCTAGCGGCACAAGCTAATGTATTGAGTACAAAATATGAGTTAGTGTCAGATAGAGGTCTAGAGTTAGCTTTGTTGTTGGATAGGGTTAAAACCTTGGGCCTGAGGGCAAAGGCATATTTGTAATCCGTTTTGTGTAAAGATTTTTGTTTCTTAAATAACGTTTTCTAAAAAGAAACTGAATCAGAATAGATATCTTTTAGTATTCATGCATTTGCATCTCATCACATCATATGCATAGAAAGACCCTAATTAGTTAAATTTAATAGGGAGAAAGAGAGTAAGAGAAAGAAAATCTGGAAGCAACACATCCTTACGGTACACGCGCTAAGTCAAAGAATATGGATCAAAGACTTGAGCAGATTCAGAAAGAAATACAATAGCAGTTACAGGAGCAATTGGAAAAAATCCAACAAGAGATGAAGGATCAAATGTTGGAGGCTCAAAGTAATATGATGGCTAAGATGGCTCAGCTGTTGAGGGGAACAACAGATAAAGGAAAAGCCCCTATGACTACTACTGAAGAGGATAACGAGGGTCATCCTCTTGGTTTCACTCCACCTCACGTACAGACCTAACCTGACGCATATCCTCGAGGGCCATCTATCACAATAAGGCCTCAACAGGGTCAAGTCGATGCTGGAATACCCATGAACTTTCAAACTGGTTCGGGATTCAATTTTGAAGACAATCCTACCAATCTGGTTATACCCGATCTAGATGTAGCTGAGGGAGAAGAAATGAGACTCGAATCATCAAGGCAATTAGAGGAACGTTGCAGATGGTTAGAGGAGAAATTTAGGGCACTAGAAAATGCTGATAATTTTCAAGGAATGGATGCTAAGGACTTAAGTTTAGTCCCAGATTTGGTGCTTCCCCATAAGTTCAAAATTACGGAATTCGAGAAGTACAATGGGACTACTTGCCCGGAAGCCCATATTACCATGTTCTGTAGACGGATGACTGGTTATGTAAACAATGATCAATTATTGATCTATTATTTTTAGAATAGTTTGGTTGGGGCAGCGGCCAAGTGGTATAATCAACTGAGTCGGGCCAAAATAAGTTCATGGAAGGATCTTGCACAAGCCTTCATGCAGCAGTACAATCATGTGACTGATATGACTCCGGATAGGATCACGCTGTAAAACATGGAGAAAAAGCCTAACGAAAATTTTAGGCAATTTGTACAGAGATGGAGAGAGGTGGCAATGCAAGTTCAACCACCATTGTTGGAGAAGGAGACTACCATGTTGTTCATCAACACTCTAAAAGCTCCATTCATCACTCACATGATTGGGAGCACCACTAAAAGCTTTCTGGATATAGTCATGGTGGGATAGATGATTGAGAATGCCATAAGGGGTGGAAAAATCGAGGGGGAAGCGACCAAAAGATCGGCCCCAAGGAGAAAGGATAGTGAAGTGAATAACACAAGCACCTTCAACACGAAGGCAACCACAGTTGGTCAACCTAAAATAGCTGCGATTGAGCAACAGAGTTCTCAAAGGCAGGAGTCAGTACAAAGCAGAATTCTGAAAGGATGCAGTTCACACCTATCCCCATGACGTATCGTGGGCTTTAACAAAGCTTATACGATGCGCATGCTATTGCTCCTTTTCACTTGAAACCACTGCAGCCCCCATATCCCAAATGGTAGGACACAAATGGCAGATACGAATACCATGCTTGAATACCGGGGCATTCGATCGAAAACTATACCAGTTTTAAGAAGGCCGTAGAGAGGCTTATTAAGATGGGGGTAGTGAAGTTCGACAATACCCCTAATACTGAAAACCCATTGCCAAATCATAGCGATCAAGGAGTGAATGCCATTGGCGAAGCCAGTGAGAGGAGAATGAAGGAAGATGTCGCTGAGGTGAGGATGCCTATGAAGGTGATTTGGGAGGAGATGATGAAGAGAGGTATGTTAACCTCTAAAAATAAGAGAAGAGAAACAAGGAACTATGGTGAGTTCCATGAGAAAGAAGGACATGAAGTTCAAGATTATGAAGAATTCAAGGCTTTGGTGCAAGGCTTTATAGACCACAAAGAGCTACAAATTTTTGAAGGTAGCTCTTGTGAAAAACAAGTATGTGTGCTGGAAGATGAACAGAAAGGAACTAGCCGGCCAAGGATTATTATTTCCCTGCTGGGGAATAATGAAGTGGGGGCACAAATGGTGCCTAAGGTCATTATCCATAAGCCTACGTTTTTCCCTTATAAGGATAGCAAGAGGGTACCATGGAGTTATGACTGCAGTGTGACAATGCCGGAGGAAGAAAGTATAGCCAGTACGTATAAGGATGTACAAGTTGAAGGTTCCCATACACGGAGTGGGAAGCGGTATGATACGGTGAGCGTCAGAGAAGAGCCCACAAAAACAAAAAATGTTAGTGCGGGGAAGGAGAAAGAGGCTGAAGTGCCTGTCAAGGAGCCAGTAAAGGAGGAGGAGGCTAAGGAATTTCTAAAGTTCCTTAAGCATAGCGAGTATAGCGTGGTCAAGCAGTTGCGTAGGCAGCCAGCTTGCATATTAGTATTGGCTCTACTTCTAAGTTCTGAGCTGCATCGGGATGCACTGATGAAGGTGCTCAATGAAACATATGTCACCCATGACATATCCGTTAACAAGCTGGACTGGTTGGTGAATAACATAAGTGCGGATAATTTCATCTACTTTAATGATGATGAAATCCCACCGGGGGGTAGGGGGTCAACTAAGGCCTTGCACGTCACCACTCGATGCAAGGGGGACACACTCCCAAGTGTGCTCATCGATAATGGATCAGCCTTGAATGTTCTACCATTGTCAACATTGAACAGATTACCCGTTGACGGTTCTCACATGAAAACATGTCAAAATGTGGTAAGAGCCTTCGACGATACAGAAAGGGAGGTGATGGGAAGGATTGACATCCCCTTGGAAATTGGGCCGAGTATATACGAGGTAGACTTCTTGGTGATGGATATCAAACCTTCCTACATTTTCTTATTAGGGAGGCCATGGATACACTCAGCGGGAGCGGTGCCCTCATCATTGCACTAAAAATTAAAGTTAGTGACGGATGGACGGTTAGTAACCATCAATGCAGAGAAGGACATTATAGCCGCAGTCACTAGCAAGGCCTCTTATGTCGAGATGAACGAAGAGTCTATTGAGTGTTCCTTTCACTCTTTAGAATTTGTGAATGCAGCCTTCATTTCAGAAGGGAGTGAGCTACCGGTGCCAAAGGTAGCAAGAGCCACGATGATGGCTCTACAAATGATGGTGGGAAAGGGAGTCTTATCAGGAAGAGGGTTAGGAGAATACCTACAAGGAGGGACTCAAATTCCAAAACTGAAAGAGAAGAGAGATCGCTTTGGTCTGGGCTTTAAGCCAGACTATAAGCAAAGGAGGAAGGAAGTTGAGAAGCGGCAAGAGGGAAGAAGGGCGCGCCTTAATGGAAGAGAAGTGGAGTGGGAGCCGATGAAATTCCCTCTAATATCCCAAACCTTCATATTGGGAGGGTTACTTATAGAAGAAAGTCATCAGATTAATGCTATACACGACGAAGGACTGAAGCAAAGAAACCTTGAGGGCATTCGCCCTTACGAACTGGGAAGCTCTCTGAACAATTGGACTGCAGAGGAACTTCCTGTAGTCTTTAGGAATTTTTTAGAGTAATTCTCGAAACATTCTTGTTATTCTAGGGCCTAGGAGTAATAGGATTACATTTGTGGAATGGGTTTACGACCATCTATTATTTTTTAATAAAACATAACTTTTATAAATTTGAACGAGTATTGTTTCATTTTTATCAACCAATATTCCATTAAAAGTTTGCAATTCTTATTAAACTTTTGCAATTCTTATTCTTTCATTCATAGCACATAAATAAGCATTCTTAAATTCATTCATTCTTTGTATATTCTTTATACTTCACAGGTCCCTAGATATCAATGACATGAGCACTGATATTACAAATCCTGATTTCTCTTGCGAGCAAGACATGTGTTTAGAGGAATCTCAGGATTTTGAAGATGTCCAGGATTGTGATGTGTCTCCGGATCTGTTGAGGATGGTAAGACGGAAGGAGAAACAAATCATGCCACATGAACAAGAGGCAATAGAAAATGTAGCCCTAGAGGAAGGGAAAGAGGTGAAAATCGGCACACATATTGCCGAGGACACAAGGCAAGGACTGATTGAGTTGCTACGTGAGTTCAAGGATATCTTCGCATGGTCCTATCAAGATATGCCAGGGTTAAATACCGATATTGTGGTGCACCGTCTTCCAATAAGACAGGAGTGTAAGCCAATCCAACAGAAGTTGCGAAGAATGAGGCCAGATATTGTATTGAAGATAAAGGACGAAGTCAAGAAGCAGTTCGATGCAGGATTCTTACAAGAGGTGAAGTACTCTGAATGGGTAGCTAACATTGTACCAGTCCCTAAGAAGGATGGAAAGGTGCGAATGTGTGTTGATTACAGAGATTTGAATAAAGCTAGCCCAAAAGATAATTTCCTTCTGTCACACGTAGACACTTTGGTAGACAACACAGCAGGATATTCGTTGTTCTCCTTCATGGATGGTTTTTCGGGGTACAACCAGATAAATACACATTCAGAAGACATGGATAAAACCACTTTCATAACATTGTGGGGCACCTTTTGTTACAAAGTAATGCCGTTTGGATTAAAGAATGCAGTGGCAACATACCAAAGGGCTATGGTGACTTTATTCCATGATATGATGCACAAAGAAATTGAGGTGTATGTTGATGACATGATTGCTAAATCTCGAACAGAGAAGGAACATATTGAAGTTTTGAAGAAGTTGTTCCTGAGATTAAGGAAATTTCAGTTGAAACTTAATCTGGCAAAGTACATCTTTGGAGCTAGGTCGGGGAAGTTATTGGGCTTTGTGGTCAGTGAAAAGTGAATAGAAGTTGATTGAGACAAAGTTAGAGTCATATGAGAATTGCCTCCACCATGTACTCAAAAGGAAGTTCAGGGTTTTCTTGGAAGATTGAATTATATTGCTCAGTTTATTTCACAATTAACGGAGAAATGTGATCCTATATTTCGCCTCCTTAGAAAACACAACCAAGGTACTTGGGATGAGGAATGCTAGAATGCTTTTGATAAGGTTAAGCAATACTTGTTAAATGCTTTAGCATTATCTCCACCTAGTCAAGATAAACCATTAATTCTGTACTTATCTGTGTTTTGTAGTTCTATGGGATGTGTGCTTGGTCAACATGATGAGTCGGGAAGAAAGGAGAAGGCGATATACTACCTCAGCAAGAAATTCACAGAGTGTGAGATGAGATATTCGCCAATTGAGAAATTATGTTGTGCTTTAATCTGGACAACTCGAAGGTTAAGATAGTACATGCTATATCATACTACTTGGCTTATTTCAAAACTTGATCCTTTGAAGTATATGATGGAGTCAACAGCTTTGAATGAGAGAATGGCAAGATGGCAAATATTGCTTTCAGAGTTCGATATAGTCTATATAAGTCAAAAAGCTATAAAAGGAAGTGCAATAGCAAATATTGCTTTCAGAATTTTTGGCCAGCAGAGCTCTAGAAGATTATGAGCCATTAAACTTTGACTTCCTAATGAGGAGTTGATGTTTTTGGCAACTATTGAAGAACGTCCACGGAAGATGAACTTCGACGGTGCATCCAATGCGGTAGGAAATGGAATTGGGGCAGTCTTGGTATCCCCAAATGGCGATTATTATCAATTCACGTGCAAGTTGGATTTTGATTGCACAAACAATATGGCCGAGTATGAAGCATGCATTATGGGACTCTGAGTGGTTGTAGAGCGAGGAATAAGAACCTTGGAAGTATATGGAGACTCTGCGTTGGTAATTTACCAGCTTAGAGGTGAATGGGAGACAAGGGATCCTAAATTGATCAATTATCGAAAGGTAGTTTTGGGGTTACTTGAGGAGTTTGATGACATCACTTTCAATTATATCCCACGAGACGAAAACCAGATGGCAGATGCTCTAGCAACCTTGGCTTCAATGATTAATGCGAATAAAGAGGAGGAGATGAGACCCATTCAGATGAGTATCTTTGAGGCTCTAGCTCGCTGTTGTAACATTGAGGAAGAAGAAAAGGATGATAACCCTTGGTATCAAGATATATTGCGATATGTAAGAGATCGTAAATACCCAGAACAGCCAACTGAAAATGATAAGCGAACTTTAAGGAGATTAGCCTGCGACTACATTTTGGATGGGGACATCTTGTACAAAAGAAGAAATGACCAAGTACTGTTGAGATGTGTTGATGCCGTGGAAGCTAAGTTAATCTTGGAAGAAGTTCACGAGGGTGTTTGTGGGACGCACGCTAATGGTTTCACGATGGCTAGACAAATCATGAGGTTTGGATATTATTGGTCTACTATGGAAGGGGATTGTATCAACTACGCCAAGAAATGCAATAAATTTCAGATTTATGGAGACAAGATTCATGTGCCACCTTCACCTCTACATGTTATAACTTCTCCATGGCCTTTTTCCATGTGGGGCATGGATGTCATTGGGCCAATATCACTAAAAGCTTCAAGTGGGCATCACTTTATTTTTGTGGTCATTGATTACTTCACGAAGTGGGTAGAGGCTGCTTCTTATGCGAATGTTACTAAGTTAGCTGTGAGTCAATTCTTGAAGAAAGAGATCATTTGTCGGTATGGGATACCTGAAAGGATCATATCAGACAATGCATTGAACTTGAACAACAGAACGATAGCAGAAGTTTGTAGTCAGTTCAAAATTAAGCATCATAACTCTTCTATGTATCGCCCAAAAATGAATGGGGCAGTAGAAGCAGCCAACAAGAACATCAAGAGGATAGTGGCAAAAATGACTGAAACCTACAGAGATTGGCATGAGAAATTACCATTTGCACTCTTAGCCTACCGAACGTCCATCAGAACCTCAACTGGGGCAACTCCTTTCTCATTGGTTATGGGGTGGAGGCAGTGTTACCCATTGAAGTTGAAATACCGTCTCTCTGAGTCTTGTCAGAGATAAAGTTAGATGAAGCTGAATAGATACAATCGCGATATGATCAGTTAAACTTGATTGAGGAAAAGAGGCTAAGGGCCATTCGTCATGTCCAGATGGATTAGAAGCGAATGATGCGAGCTTACGACAAGAAAGTGCGACCAAGAGAATTCCACGAGGGGGATCTTGTGCTGAAAAAGATCCTTCCCATTCAGAAGGACATTAGAGGAAAATGGATGCCGAATTGGGAAGGGCCATATGTCGTGAAGAAGGCTTTCTTTGGGGGTTCATTGATCTTAACGGAAATGGATGGGAAGAGTTTACCCAGTCCAGTGAATTCGGACTCAGTCAAAAAGTACTTTGTCTAAAGGAGAGGAGAATCCAGGGTGAAAACTCGCAAAGGGCGCCTTGTGACCAAAGGGGTTTTGAGTTGAAAACCCGAAAGGGCAACTTATGTTTTGAAGAGTACACAGTAATCTTGCTATATCTAATTCAACAAAGAGCGAAGCACATTGCATATCGGGGCATCAACAAAGTCTTCATGGAACTGGTGTATAGACTCTCAAGCGGCGATATCTAGGGCATCTAACTTTTGTCCTATTTGCTATCCTTAGATTCTCTTTCTTCTCAAAGATAGGCTATCAAATTAATTTCCTTTGTATTTTTGACAAATTCATTCAAATCTAATTATTCTCAAAATTAAATTCATCTTCCATTAAAATAATGATAGATGAACTAAATAATTTTCACAAATGAAGTTTTGCTCATTACTCTGGAAATTTCTAGACAATTCAAGAAACTAAAACAGAACAATTGTTCAAGGAATTCACGTAGGTAAGGTTTGAAAGAACTCGAGGAAATTCTTTCTTTAGTCCAAAATGATGATTGGACAAATCAAACGATTTGATCCTAAGAGAGGATCATCTTACAAACATTTTTGGTGGGTCATAGCATTTGAAGAATGGTACAAACCCACAGGCTGAGTAGGAATGATACTTCGAGAGAAATAAGGATAAACTTTGACGAAGGAATGAGTGGTGACGTCTGGAATATGGGTCATACTCATAAACATTTTGCATTATAACAGGTTTAATTAGGAGCATTTGACTCACTTCGATCACAACATCCTAATCATTAGGCAGGAACTCATACACATTGTACAGGTTATGTCCTTCAAGGGAAAATGAAGATTGATGCGCCTTAATCCCCTAAGCAGTAGGGTAACAGGCTAAAGCATAGCGGATCTGACCTTCAGGTGTTTACGCTGAAGCAGATCCAAGATGAATTGGCATCTCTGTATTGTCAGAGAACAAATCGAAGAAACAGATTTGGCATCTCCATATTCAACGGAGAGCAGATCGAAGACATAGCAGATCTAACCTTCGGATGTTTTTGCATCGAAGTAGATCCAAGATGATTTGGCATCCTTGCGTTTACAAGGAGCAGATCGAAGATAGCAGATTTGGCATCTTTGTATTGTCAGTGAGCAGATCGAAGATAGCAGATTTGGCATCTTTGTATTGTCAGAGAGCAGATCGAAGATAGCAGATTTCGTGTCTCTGTATTGTCAGAGAGCGAATCGAAGATAGCAGATTTGGCATCTCTGTATTGTCAGAGAACAGATCGAAGATAGCAGATTTGGCATCTCTGTATTGTCAGAGAGCAGATCGAAGATAGCAGATTTGGCATCTCCGTATTGTTAGAGAGCAGATCGAAGATAATAAATTTGGCATCTCCGTATTCGACGGGGAGTAGATCCAAGATGATTTGGCATCTTCGTATTCAACAGGGAGTAGATCCAAGATGATTTGGCATTTTCGTATTCGACGAGGAGTAAATACAAGAAGCAGATTTGGCATCCCCGTATTCGACGGGGAGCATATTCAAGGTGACAGATTTGGCATCCCCGTATTTGACGGGGAGCAAAACCAAGAAGATGATTTGGCATCTCTATATTTGACAGGGAGCAAATCGAAGACATAGTAGATCTGACCTTTGTCGAGGCAGATCCAAGATGATTTGGGCATCTCTATAATGGACGGAGAGCAAATCGAAGACATTAGTAGATCTGAATTTCATCAAGGCTGATTTAAGATGATTTGGGCGTCTCTGTGTTCAACGGGGAGTAGATCGAAGAACTCAAGACTCAGCGAGCCCGGGCAAAATTGGTTATTTTATATCTTTGCTCTATTCCTGTTACACAGCAATGAGCAAAGAGGGGCAGTTGTAGAACCCATATTTTGCCCGGGCTTACAAAAATTAAAAAATGAAATTAAACGAAAAATAAAATTAAACAGTCCATTTAAGTCCTTTTACAGAACCCAAATAGCATAGCCCACTAACATGTAGGCCCAAAATTAAATGCCTAACCCAATAACCCGTTACACCCATAACCCAGCTAAACACTAACCCAATAACCCACTTAACCCGGCAGCCCATTTACAATTAAATACCCAATACCCCTGATACCCTAAACTAGTCTAGTAACCCAAGATTTAATTGGCCCAATTGGCCCAACCTATCTTCAGCTTCGGGAAACCCTAGCTAGGGTTTGCGCCGCAGCTCCCAAGCCATACCAAACGACAGAAGATCTCGTGTCGCAAGCACCAGTGCGCAGTCAATGCCTGGTCCATCGCTGCCATCCTCAAGCCTTCATCACCGCCGTGATTTCCGCGCTCAGCTGCACACAAATGGAAAGAAAAGTAGCATAGCAGCACAAAATAGGAAGAAACCAAAGGAAATTATTCTTACCAAATGTAAACAGTGGCTATAAAGCCCGAGTGCTATCGTTGTAATATGGACCACATGAACCACAGACGCAAACAGTTGTATGATTTACTACGCAAACAGAAACACAAAAAGTGTTTTTTTTTTAAAGAAAGATGATTTTTTTGTTTATTGTTATTTTTTCGTTTCTTTTTTTTTCAATACATACAAAACAACATTTTTTAAAGAATATTACTAAAAAAAGGGAAAGAGGGTTACCTTTGACGCGCTTAGAAAACGGAAGATTTTAGACTCTCTGACCTCCGCGTATAATGGCGCGCGTGGTGGCGCGTGTAGCGGTCGACCGTCTGAGCTTTCGCCGGATTCCGGGCTGAGGAGAAGAACCGAGAGAGAGTTTTAGAAAAAAGGGCAGGGTTTAAATGAATTTAGGTGTAAAATTTTGTTTTTATAATAGTATAAAACAACACCGTTTTGGCTTAAAATAATAAGCCCTAAAACGGCGCCATTTAAGCATATAACCCGTGTGTCAACCCGACTCGGCCAAGGGATCCGCGTGCTTTCTGTTATTGGAATAATTGTCCAATTGGTCCTTCCGCACTTCTATCCTTTAAAATTAAATTTCTTTCATATTTAAATTTTGCCCAATAACTTTATTTTTAATTTCAATTTAGTCTTGAGCCTGTGATACCTGAACGCTGGAAACGGCGACGTTTTAGGGATTAGGGTTATTTACCCAGTGAGTCCCTCTCCTTAAACGCGCACTCTAATTAGGCCCCAATTTTAGTTTTGATATTTTAAAAATTAACCCTACAGTTTTATTAATCTTTAATTTTAATCCTTTTTTATATATTTCTAAATTATTTATTTATTTATTTTAAATATTTTATATATTATTTATTTTACTATAAGCATTATTCATATGTAAAAAATTATTTATCGTATATTATTTTATCGTATATTTATATTATTATGTTGTGTTGTCTATTATATATATTATCTATTATTTATTTATATTTTATCATATATTATTTATTATGTTGTTTTTCTTTATCTTTATTATTATAATTTTAACATTTGTAAATTATTATTAAAAATTTCATGTTATTGAATATTTAGTATGATATATAATCTTCTAAACTTATTACAAAATTTTGTTCCTATTTAACATATTATTGTAAGTATATATATTAGGTTATTATACCATATAGTATGTTTTTTGTATATATATTAACCTTTTTTTAAAAAAAAATCTCTTTTCACTATTTATATACTGTTTTAAATATTTGTTATACTGCATTTATTTCCTTTTTGACTTATTTTATATATGTTCATAAATTTGTTGATTTATTTTCATATGCTTTTTTATTTAGTGTTTTTAGTATGTTAATTTTATCTTAAATTATTCTTTTATAATATTTATTGTTTTTATATATTTGCATAAAAATTGATTATTTATGTTGTTATTTTAAGCTATGTTTGCATATATGTTATGAAATTTAGGGTTTCCCACGTTGTGTTGTGCATGAAATGTTACTGTATGTTGTTTTTAAGTATATTTGCATGAATTGCTAAAATATGTACAATGTAGTTTATGTTATTATTGATATCTTGAAATATGTTAAATGCATCATCGTTTAATTTTTTTTAAAACCTCAAAAGAGTTTTAAAAATGAGGCAATGTTTTTTTGTATTTAGGAATTCGGGAAATGGTGCCCTAACATGCTGGGTTACGATTTTCCATTTGTCTAAATGCCTAAAATACCCTTCTAAATGATTTTATAAATTACGAGGTGATTTCAGTTACAAGAATTTTAGAATATCTTGTCCTATCATGCTGGATGTGATATTTATATTTTTGGAATGAAGGAATCTCGGTTTTAAACTCAAACTATTTTGACTTTTAAAAGGGATCCTATTTTTAAACTCTTTCAAAATTTTGACATTAAGACAAAAAACTATTCAATTTGGTACCGGTTTTGGGCGTTGCGAGTGTGCTAATCCTTCCTCGTACGTAACTGACTCCCGACCCTGTTTACTCAAATTTTCGTAGACCAAAAAGTTTAAAGGTGATCCAATCGCACCTAAAAAGATTGTGGCGACTCCCATTTTCATTTTTTTGAAGTCGAACCCCGTTTTTCTTACCCCGTTAAAAATGAGTTCGACAAGAGGTATGCAGGTAGACCGCATAAATTGAAAATACTTTCAAGAGGCCTTCCAGAAAAAGTATTTGCGCACTAGGTATGTGGAGCCTCGTAGGTGCAAATTTATCGAGCTAAAACTAGGAGACAAGTCCGTGGCAGAATATGAGGTTGAATTCTTGAGGCTCAGTGGATATGCTCAAGCTATGATCACCATGAAGTAGGATAAATGCTTGAGAATCTAAAATGGGATGCGTTTCGATGGGTAAGGTTTACCACTATAAATATTATGTAAACTACCACTTGGGAGATTGTCGTAAGAAGATGGGTGCTTGTTTAAAATGCGTATTAATGGAGCATTTTATGAAAGATTGTTCTCACTCGAGTAATCAAGCACAAACTTCAACCCAAAATCAGGGAGTGGGCTAGCTACCTCTGAAGGGCTGTTGACAAAATAGGGCTGTAAATAATGTAGCAACAGGCACGATTAGAACCAAAGCTAGGCAACCAACCCTTGTTTAACATCGTTAGAGGTCGTGAGGAAAGGGATGTGTCTGATGTCATCACAAGTATTTTTTCTATTAATTCAATCTCATAAATTGCCCTTAATTGAAATAGGATCCACCCATTCGTATGTTGCATGTAATATGCCTGATAAATTAGGTGTTGTGGTAGAGGAAACCATTATTGATGTAACCATAGCAAGCTCCTTAGGATAGTCAGTTATTATAAATAAAGTCTATAGGAGATGTCCATTAGAGGTTTAAGGGGTAGTGCCTCTAGTAGACCTTATGGAGTTACCATTTCTGGAGTTTGATTTAATTATAAGTATGGACTGGTTATCAGAACACCAATTCCCTTCTGGGTTGTTGCAACCTATCAAAATACCTCAGTGGAAGTGGGAGTGGATAACGATGGACTTTGTTAGTGGGTTATCCTTAACATCCACTAAGAAATATCTAATTTGGGTAATAGTAGACCGGCTGACTAAGTCAACACACTTCTTTCCTGTGTATAAAGATTACTTATTGAAAAAACTGGTTAAGTTCTATATTTCTGAGATAGTGCGGTTGCATAGGGTGCCCATATTAGAAATCTCTGATCAAGATGGAATTGTTAGTTGGATACGATTATTCTATGTGTTATTATTTAATATGTTTTAACGACTGTTTGCTCTGATTTTCTTATGAAGTGACTCACACTAAGCGTCATAGCTAAATCCCCTATTTATTTCCATCCTTATAGATGACCCACCAAGTTAAAACGTGGACGCGACATCCAGAGGGTCTCGGCTCAGTTTTATTTATTGAGTTATTTAGGCTTATTATTCAATTTATTTAATTATTCAAAGTTTTAATATATTTATTTTGAACTATGGCATGGAATTTAGGGTTTAGGTTTTGTTTTTTGTATTGCGTGAAACGTAAATAGAATTTAAGGATGCCACTATACAGTTAATTATAAACCCCCGATTTTTATTAAAAATACATACTATTATCACTTTTCCACTGCTAAAAGAGATGAGCTTGTGAAAGCTCAGTGAATACACAAGTACACAACACAAGAAAACACATCAATAATTCACAAACAAAATAACTCACTTATAGACAAATCGTATAAAACTGTTCGCACATAAATAGTTCTACACGTAGGTGGTTTGCATAAAATTGGTTGGCATGTCACTAATTCACATATAATCAACCCCGTTTAGTTTAGTGATATATTATCAGTTCATGAAAATGAAACATAATTAAATAATATACTCATTGGATAAACGGTTCTCCTAAAACACACCCTAAGACTCATAGAGTCACTCAAATCGCCATATAAGTGTAGCACGAATGCTCACACTCTTTGAAAAACACACTCTTACGATCCCCGGTGAATGAAGCATTACTTAACATTCCCTTATTTCTCCATCAAATCATTAGGCCATAATGCCCTATCACAATATATAGATGAGCACTCACGATCCTATGGCAAGCCAACTATATCTAATGGTTCCAAAAATTCACAATGCCAACATATCGTAGTAATACACATTTACAGATCACGTCATTTTAGGTTCACAATTTTTAATAGAGCTCACAGTACCACAACACATCATAGAACAGCTTGCAAAATAGAAAATTAGGCATAAAACAACAGCATAGTAGATTTAGGGTTCGCACACCGCATATATATACATTTATATATAATAGATAGAACAAAAATTTTTAATGCAATAGTATGTAAATATATTTTTTATATTAAAACCCACGCATGCATACATATAATACAAAACCCTTTTAATGCAAAGTTATGTACATATATTATTTATAGTAACCTTTGCGCATGCATTCATTATATACAACAATTCCCTTTTACATCAATGTATATATACTACATAAATTAAAAGCCACAAACCTATATATAATATATAACAGTACACACAAATTATATTATATAACAAAAATTTAGAGGCCTATATATATATCATATATTTAACCTAACCCTGGACGCATGTATACATTTTACTCAAGGTTCGCATAGCATGTAAAAACGCATGGACATAGATTCATGCTAAGAGTTCGCACAACGCATAGATGAGGTTTGCACAATGCATGAAAGAGGTTTGCACATGCACATGTTCAACTCATGACAGAAGATAGGGTTCGCATGTCTTACTTGCTTTCAATAGAGTGCGTCCTCATTTTCAGATGCAAAATATAGTGTACTCACCTTGTTCACCACAATGTCGATTATGTGATCGTTTCCTTCCCTTTGTCTTTACTAGTCGATGCTCCTCTGGTATTTTCAGCTTCGAATGAAAAAATGCATATCACATATTGTCTAAAACAATTTAATTCATTCTCTATTCAACAACAGCCCACTACTTACATTATCTCTTGCAGATTTTTATTATTCTAATACTTACCCCATTTTCTAACTTTTAACCCTCCTAACGTACATATATTTGTAGATCTAGACAGTTACTTAAACGTTAATCTCACCTAAATATTTCTTTTAAGAATCAGTCACTGTTCAACGTCTTCCTCAAGAACAAATCCATTTTAAACAACATTTCTTAGCTTCGCAAGCTTTAATCTACCATTTTCATAAAGCCAAATCATAAAAAAACAAAGATTATTTATATTTTCTAACTAAACCATTGATACTTTAGTCAAAAGCATTTCATGCATATTTGATATGAAAATATATTGTTTACCTTCGTTCTTGCTATCCTTCATGACTTTTGAGTGGTCCGCTCAATAACCGAACCAAAGTTTAAGAAGAAAAAGTTGGTGTATTACTTGAGAATTTAAAAAAGAAATTGGTGCTTGGTTGCTTAGAAATGTAATGCGCAATAAAATTTTGAAGGAAAATTAACTACCAAATGCAACAGCTATTGAAATGAAGAAAGTGTAAAAAGAAAGAAAATAATAAAAAAGGAAATTAAAACATGAGAAGAAAATGAGCTGTGACAACTTATATAGGCAAATTCATTTATAAACTTGATTTATTTGTCCTATAGATCCCTCCTAATTCTACTTTTGTTTTAATAAATCCCCTATTAACCAGTAGTCCTAATTTACCTATTTAAGTTCTCTACTTTGCTATTATTCCTATTTAGTCCTAATTACTAACGCGATTTCTATTTACTCTATCTTTAATCCATAATATAATGTCAATACCATCGATCCGGTTTCCAGGATGTGACAATCTAACGTTGGGATAAAAATGGGTAGGTATGGTTAGAATTAATACATACCTACAAGGCTGAAAAGTATAAAATAAAGTGCTGCAAAGATGGGGAAAGGTATGGATGCAAACACTGCTCCAAATTTTCCTACACAAAATATCATATATGTTAAGATTAAATCACTATTTGGATCTAATTTAGTAACTTTTTTACATTGGAGTCTGAACTTTTTTTTTTGCCAAAGTTAGGTTTTGAGCTTAGTAAATTGTTCTCACATTGAGACTTGAACAAGGTAATCGTTCCCACTTTGGGGCTTGAACTTTTTTATGTCCAAGTTAGTCCTTAAACTTGACAATGGTTCCCACATTCGGGCCAAAACTCTGGGGTTTTTAAGGACTAACTTGAACCAAAAAAATTTCAAACCCTATTGTGAGAACAACTACAAAATTCAAGGTTTAATTTAGATAAAAAAATCCAAGCCTCAAAGTAGAATCAATTGTCAAATTTAAGGTTTAGGGTTCCACAATATGAGAAAATTTGTCAAGTTCAGATACCAAAAAGTAATCTAACCCTTTATATTACCTAAATTTTAATTTATTTCCAACATATATTCATATATTAATATAAGTATGATTGTTCAAATATATATATATAAAAAGATCGAGCGTATCAATGTTGGACTTATACCAAATATAGAGAAAAACAACATGAAGCCACCAATTATCTTATGAACTCAGTGACTTCCAAATCGTGTTAATCCTAGGAGTCTGACATTTTCTCTGAAACATAACTATGATAGCCCCAATGAAGGATTGGTCCCTATTGTAAGGCCAACGAAACCTTAAGTTGGAGTTTCATAATGTTTGAGTTTAATCTAGGGAGGATTTTCTTCGATTATGTGATGGTTTTGGGGTAACTTGTTCTGGGTTTTTCCTCGAGAAGGGCTTGTTTGATTGATAGTTATGTTAAAATATCGTACCTGCTAGCTAATGTCACAATTAATACGTAAGCCGAAGGAGGAGTCACTAATTCGTTGCAATGATGGGTCGTTTAGTATATAGGCTATTGTGTTAAACCATCGTTTTTTGATTCAACCGGTTTGATGGATTCCATAGCCAAACATTTTATAAAACTTTGATAGCTTTTAATATTGACATAATAGTAATTTTAGCTCTCATTGTTTATACATTGTGTCCATTTAATCTTTATTCTAAAAAATTCAACTCCCTAACATTTATATAGTGCAATTTTGTATTTTTAGAGTTTTACTTTTATTTGTAAGATTCAAGGTTAAATTTAAAACAATAAAAAAAGATAAAATTATTATATTAAATTTTTAGGTTTTTAATTTTAATATATTTTGAATCAAATTTAATTGATAAATTTATTTTTTTAGCTTTTAAGGTGAAAGAGTTATAAAAAAACAAAACTAAATTAAAATCAAATTATACAAGGTGTAAAAGTTAAAGGTTATTTTTAGAATAAAAACTAAATTGATACAATGTATAAATATTGATTATTAAAATTTTTATTATGCCAATTTTATAAATAAAAAATAAAAATATTATATAAAAAAATAATAATTAAATAGTATCTAGTTCAGCATTATTCTAAAACTAATTATATTGTAAGCCTAAATGCATAAAATGTTGTCACATTGCAATATTTTTTATCGAAGTGTATTTTTAAAAATAATTAAGTTTATGAAAAATATTCTTAATAACATAGAATATAAAAAAAACAAAATTTGTTTGCAAAATAAATATAATTATAAGAGTTACAACGTCATCAAAAAAATTTATACCTATGCTATTGATTAAGCGGTTGAGGTAGGTTTTGCTGGGATAGGGGCAGAACATGCAGCTGGATTTTGTTTGCCACTAACTTTAGGCTTCACATTTGAACATTGTGATACTGCAGGTCCAGTCGGTCCACTGTGCGTAATTTCAATGTCTGCAAGTTCCACATTTTCACAAGGCAAAGTAGCACTACAAATAATCTTGACAGCTTCTGGACGCGCAGAAGTGCCGTGAATGTTTTTGAAACTAATGTTGCTTAGTTTAACTTTTGATTCTTCCTGCATCAACAAAATAATGATTCAATGACCGGCTAACTCTTTTTGCTCTCTTACGATTTTGATAAATATGTACATACGTTTATTTTGCATTTGTTCCATGGGCAATATTTCTAATCAATTATAATAGGAGAACTGACATTGGTCACGGTAATATCCTCAAAGTGAATGTTCGAACAAGTGCCAGGTTCAGCACCTGGCCAAGTTTTGATTCTAACACCATTGGAAGTATTAGTCATGGTGCAATTTTTTACTGTAACTCCATCAACTGGTTCTTCATTTTTAAACAATCCGAGACTGCCAATACTGATACCATGTCCTGGTCCACAAGTTACTCCATTGATAACCAAATTTTGGAACCATCCCCAATTGAAACACAATCATCACCAGTTTTTATCTCTGAGTTAAGAACATTGACCCCATCTGATCTCCCAATGTGAATCCCATCTGTGTTTGGGCTTTCGTCAGGTGCAGATACAGTGAAATGTTCGAAAGTAATGTTTTTGCATCCTAGAACATTAGCCTGGAACTGCTTGCTGTCTTTAGTAGTTATATCTTGTATCATTGCGTTGGTTAAAAAATCAAACCTTAGGTTCTGTTTAATTCCAGAATGAAACAAAAAATAATTATTACTTAATTCTATTTATAAAAACAAAAGTCATAACTTCTCAATAAGAAAATAACTTACAATAGGAAGTGAACCACAATAATTATGACCTTTGCAACCTTCCCTTTTATAAGCAGTGGTTCCCTGGCCGTCGAAAACTCCTCTGCCAGAGAATTTGAAATTTTCAATTCTATTGAAAGCAATCCATTTAGGCTCCTTGAAAGCACCAGGGTCTGCCGGAGCCTTCACAGTGCCTTGAACTTGAAGCTCAATAGGAGCCTTGCAAGGACCATCTAAGGTAGCTGTACTTAAAAAATATATCCCTTTAGGAATCACAATTTTTGATGGAGATGTCGAGGCACAAGCTTCTTTCCAAGCATCTAACAATGGCTAAAACCAAATAAGAAAAATAAAAAAAGATACATATAAAGATAAGAGATTTGGAAAATAGTTATGCATACTTTTATCTGCTGACTATAAAGTTATATGATATTTTGCTTACCTTACTCAAATCTGTTTTCTCGTCTGCCTTTGCACCAAACTTTGCAACAACATCAATAACACCACCACCTCCTCCTCCTGAACCTTCAACGGATGATATGGACAGAAGTACTAGTATTAACATGGATGAAACAAAATTAAATTGAATAGCCATACTTTATTTTTATTCACTACAAAGAGAGAATGGTTTTTGTCTTTTGTTTTGTTTCAAACAATCTTATATAGATAGAGTAAGGCCAAATTACAACCAACTAAACATTTTCTATTTTAATTAGCGTGGGTAAATAATAACACCAAGTTTTGCTTGCTATAATTAGCACTTCTTTTTCTTTTTGGAAGCAATTAACTCGTTAATTTGCCAACAAACTTGATATAGTAAAAATAATTAACTAACACGTGACTTAATATAACTATTTAAGGTTTCTATATATAAATGAAAATGATGAATAAAATTGTTGACTTAGCTCGATTGGCATTGACCTTGTTGCACATGCAGGAGACCGTGGGTTCAAGCATGTTGAAGGGCATTAATGATCTCCTATATTAAGGGTTGGGGAGGAGTTATGAGTAGTTCTAGGCAATGTATAAAAAAACGATGAGTAAAATTATCCATTACTAATTTCTTTTCTATATTGTATTAATAATTTATTATATGGTTAGATATAGATAATTAAATATGTATGTTTAATAGTATTGAAAATTATAGTATTTTATTAATTTTAAATATTTTTAAAAATAAAAATTTATTAATAATATAATAATATTAAGCTTGACTTAAGCTAATTTTTATATAAAAATAAAATCACCCATAAAGGTTAAGTCATTCTAGAGTGAAAGAAAAATGGCTTATTTTTCGTTGACTTGTAAGTTATTTTCCATTGACCAAACTGTTTTCCATGAGACAGACACAGGAAAATGTAGAAAATATTTTTCGGAAACCATTTTCAATGAAACAAACAAAACCTGCCTTGACTGAGTTGGTATCACAAGCCAAGGGGAACCAACTTTGGTCGGTAGATTACTTGAATTCAAAGTCTCATTGCAATTTCATATAATTATTCCATGTATCAGCAATGGTATACAAGTTTAGTTATAATGCTACAAAGTATCATTAATAAACATAATATGCAAGTATGCTTTTATTTTATTTCAATTTAATGGTATGTTTTGTTTTTTAAAATAATATCCATTCAATGAAAAAAATTACAAGTGAGGATCAAATCTCGGATAAATGTACTAAATAAGATGTAAATACAAAATGAATTACAAAAGAAAATCATACTTTGTTCGAATCAAGTTGAAAACTCTATCATATATTGGTGTTTATCCATTAGGGCTGTGAAGGTTAGACCTTTATGTGTATAGTTTTGTCATGCCTTCACTGCTGTTACAATGGGCACACCTCAAGCACCTAATAAATGCAAAAAGCTCGAGCAAAAATAGGCAAACTAAAGCTGCTTGAGAGCTCTCAAAAATGGGAAATCGAAGCCTTAGCAGAGGAGCCAAGCAATGCAATATTATGTTGGAAAAGAGAAGGCTCATTTGCATCTCATTGGCGTCCACAGGCCGATACTATGCCGGCTAATAAAAATTCAATGAGATGGAAGATAAAGGGGGAAGGGAGGGTTCATTTTCAGCCATATAATCGTCAACAACCACTCTGCCAGTCGAAAGATTAAGGTCTTACTTTAACAGCAATGTTGACAACTTTAAAAGCTCATATTTAAATTACTCTTGCCACTAATACAAAAATATTTATAAAAAAATAATAATTTAAATAATATAAATTAATAAATAATTCATAAATTGTTTTAAAAAATTACACGAATTGTCGTCTCCTACTACCCATATTTATCAAAGGAAAAACGGGTAAAACATATGCAATTACCAAGCCTAATTTTGGGAAATTTAGGCTGGTGGAAAAAACCTATTATGACTAAAAGGCATAGTATAAAATTCTTCAATCCTATTATCTCCTCTAAACGATCAAAACTTTAGCCCCGTGGTATCCCTCTACCTTTCCTCAATTTCTCCACTTTTATTGTGTTGTCTAAGATAACCGCCACCATCAATCCCACCATTATCAGCAGTGAGAACACGGTGTTCACGAATACATTAAACTGAAAAAAACATTCACTTTGTTTTACCCTATTTTATCATTGAAGATTATGGGATTGGATTTTTTTAAATAAAAAATAAAAAACACTTACTCAGGCTACATCGGTGTGAGCGAGGCCGTGATGGGATGGATTCCAATATTGGTTGAAGAATTGAAGGATGGAAATCCCTAAGAAGAGTGATAATCCTGTTATGATAAGGTTTCTTGTGTAATTCATGTTTCTGAATTGTAGACATGATAATCTAACAGAACTTGCAATCAACAAAGCATCAATATTTCCATTAAGATTACTAAAATTAGATAAACCAATATTTAGTCCTAAATGAAATAATTTTTTTTCATCTTGGCCCATATCTTTGTCAAAATTGGGAAATTTTGTCATGAACTTGGATTCAGATGATGTAACACTTTTAATTTACGAAGCCATCACCAAAAATTTTAAAATCTAAAAAATGTAAGAAATATATTAAAATATTAATTAAAAAAATCAGGTGATGGCATAGTAGAATTTAATAATATCATTTTAGTGTACTTTAATGGAATCTAAAATTAAGGATTAAATTGAGAAAAGTTATCAAGTTCTTAAACTAATATGACCTTTTATGCTAAAACTCGAATTTGGATTAGTCAAGTAAAGATCTATATGACACCCCAAACTTGGCCGGGATGGTCCGACCTGGATTTCGAGCGACACATTAGCCAACGAGGTGATTCTCTGAAAAACTACTAGAGATCACACCAACCATCCATACTCACCATACATATACAAAGATTTCATACAAGCATTTACTCCTAAGAGCATGCTTTTCTAAATTAAACTATAAGTCATATAATAAGCGGAATAAGGCGTACCTGGATTTTGGCAAACTGTACTAGCTGCAAAATGTCTCGTTAGTTCATATGGGTAGTATCATATAATTCAAACAACAAATTTAGCCAAACAAGCAAACATGGAGATTAAAAACTCCCAAAATTTAAAATAGACCAAAAAATCCAATTACAACCCTCTAAAAAATTATTTTTAAATTGTCTAAAATTATCTAAGCCCCATTCCAATTCTCTAGGCTGGAAATGTCCCACATTCCCTTCTTGGGATTTTATAAGCTCGGCGCACATACTGTAAAAACAAAGTTTGTGTGATGGATCATTGAACTACTGCCCTGCTCGTTATCCCATGCACTACTTATCATGAAGGGAGAAGAAAGCAAAGAGATGAGCTCAGGAAAGCTCAGTGAATACACATGTACCCAACACAAGAAGACAGACATCAATAATTTATGTACTAAACAATACTAAAATTTTGAGTAATAAATAAATTGATAATAAACTAAGTTTTCTTCTAAAGCTAAACAAATGTTCAAAAATATTTGTTTTCAAAACTTCGATAGCTTACTAGGCCATTTTGGTGGCTAATGTAATCTTTCGAATTCAAGTCTAACGTCTAGGCCGGGTTGGGGACATTACATTTGGTGGCATCAGTGCCTAGTTTTTCTAAATTTGCATCGTGAAATTTTGATATATGTTTGCATGTGTGCATCGAAAAGGGGTATTTTGGGAAAAACCACTCCACAAGATTTTTGAAAATTTTATTTTTCTGTAGGAAATTAAATCCAAGATTACTGTAAAAAATTTAGATAAATTGTAAACTTTATATTGTGAACATTTAGGAGGATAAATACTGCTTCAACTTTTGTTTGAAAACTATAGATATACTTTCGATTTAAAACTTTCGAAAGATCACTATGAACACCCAAGGCTGATGTGGTAGGGGTTGGCCACGTAAGGCTGCACCTATAGAGTTACCCATTGTCTAGGGAGAAAACCTAATACCAGAGGAGGATTATGTTGAGAATGAAAATGGTGACAACACGATGACCCAGGTGATGTTGAGGATTTTACAAAGGGTTGCTGGAGCCCAAACTGGATCGGGGAGCCAGGGATCCGATGCAGAGAGGCTCCGAACAATGGGTTAGAAATGTTCAAAGGCGTTGCTGGAACAAATCCAACGGTGGCTGAGTATTGGATGGAGTCGGTGGAGAGAATTGTGAAGGATTTAGACTGTACTTCGGAGCAGAAGTTAAAGAGCACTATGTCCTCGCTAAGAGAAGAGGCATATCATTGGTGGTAGTTTGCCATAAGAGGTATGCAAGTTGACCGCATAAATTGAAAATACTTTCAAGGGGCCTTCCAGAAAAAGTATTTGGGCACTAGGTGTACGAAGGCTCATAGGCTCAAATTTATCGAGCTAAAACAAGGAGACAAGTCTGTGGCAGAATATGAGGTTGAATTCCTGAGGCTCAGCGGATATGCTCAAGCTATGATCACCATGAAGTAGGATAAATGCTTGAGGATCAAAAATGGGATGCGTTTCGACATCAATATTCAAGTTGCTCCACACTAAAAATGAGTGCTTTAGACCCTACTGGAGAAAGCCAAAATAGTGGAAAAGATTATACTAGTGAATCACGAACAACGAGAGAAAAGTAAAGTCCTGGTTAAAAGAGATTTGGGTTCCACTAGTTCAAACTTTTATCCTGTAAAACGATTTAGAGAGGGTAGACCGCGGACAAGGGGCGCAATAACTAACTCTAGGGGTAAGGTTTACCACTATAAATTTGAAAAAAAAATAAAGAACACACAAAATTTTACGTGGAAGCCCTTTCGAGAAAAAACCATGAGTAGAGGAGAAGAAATTTCACCATTTCGAATTCGAATATTTTTACAAGAAGAATAGACTATGTCTATTTATAGGCTTGTAAAGCCATATTCTAGTAAGACTAAAACACCTTATTCTAATCAATATCAAATAGATAGAATTTAACAAGGTTTAAAAAACCTTATTCTAAAATAAAATAAAAGAAGTGTAATTCTATATGGATTCTTCTTTTATTTTATTTTACCGCTGTATTTTATTTAAATAAGGATTCGGGTCACTTAATTTTAACAATCTCCACCTTGACATGAATTCTCAATGAACAAGTTCTTCATCGCGAACTCTCAACGAACAAGTTCTCCACCTCTTCCATAAAACCCCTTAAAGGTTTAACTTCAACAATGAACACCAACCAAGTCTAAGCAATGCTCAAACTTGGATATAGGAAGTGACTTAGAGCTAGTTTGGCAATGCTTTTGAAAAGTGCTGTGAGAAAGTACTTTTGAGAAGTACTTTTGAAAAGTTTGGTTTAAAATTTGAGTGTTTAGCATTGCTGTCAAAAAGTACTTTTGAAAAATAAAATGTCCATTTTAAAAATGTTATTATCAAATAACAAATATGCGTTTAAATAACATTTAAATTAGTTAATATTATTATATTTTAGTGAGAATATAAAAATATTATTATAACTTCTTGTTAATATTGTAATATATAAAATATAAATTTTAAATATTTTTAAGCAATAAATATTAATTATTTGTAAAATTTAATTAGAATATATAAACTATATTTTAAATATTTAAATATAATTATTAAATATTTGTAATTAGTATTTTAAAAATATTTTTTATTTTAATTAATGATTTTAACACACTTATAATTAAGTACTAAGAAAAAAAAGGGAAAGTACTATATTATTAGAGGGGTAAAAAAGTAATTAAGCACTAAAAGTGCTTTTGGGGAGGAAAAGCAAAAAATTTTAGCTTCTCCTTTCCAGAAGTGCTTTTCAAAAGAACTTCTAAAAAGCTAAAAGTTTCAGCCAAAAGCAACTTGTTCTGCACAGCTTTTCTTCCAGAACTGCTTTTGGAGCCAAAAGTGCTTTTGAAAAGCAATGCAGAACTGGCTCTTAGTCATCATATCTGCAGGATTTTCATGAGCACTAATTTTGCTCGCAACAATATAACCACGAGTAATAATATCACGAACAAAATGATACAGAACATCAATGTGCTTTATTCTCTCATGAAACATTTGATCTTTTGTAAGAAAGATGGCACTCTGACTGTCACAAAATACTGTGCTGATTTGAAGGTCTTCATTGAGTTCACTAAAGAGTCCTTTCAACCAAATAGCTTCTTTACAAGCCTCAGTAATCACCATGTACTCAGCTTCAGTGGTAGATAAAGCGACTGTAGTTTGCAAAATGGCTTTCCAACTAATTGTACAACCTCCGATAGTAAAGACATAACCTGTGAGAGATCTTCTTCTATCAAGGTCTCCAGCAAAATCAGCATTAACATACCCAATTACTCCATCTCTAGTTCTTCCAAACTGTAAGCAAACATCAGTAGTTCCTCATAAATATCTTAAAATCCACTTAATTGCTTTCCAATGTTCTTTACCGGGATTCACCATATATTTGCTAACTGCATTAACTGCATATGATAAATCTAGACGTGAGCAAACCATAGCATACATGAGAGATCCCACTACACTAGAGTATGGAACATGTGACATGTACTCAATCTCATCACCTGGTTGTGGAGAAAAAGCAGATGAAAGCCTGAAATGGGCTGCTAATGGAGTACTAACAGGCTTAGCACTCTGCATATTGAACCTGCAAAGAACTTTCTCAATGTACCCATTCTGACTTAGGTAAAATTTACTTGCTTTTCTATCTCTGAGAATCTCTATACCATGTATCTTCTTTGCTAGTCCCAAATCTTTCATCTTAAATTCCTCACTTATTTGGGCATTGACCTTTCTTATCTCTCCTTTATCTTTTGTTGCTATTAACAAGTCATCAACCTAAAGAAGTAGATACACAAAAGAACTATAATAGCCCAAAATTGGGTCTAGTTGGAACAGAGGTTTCGGACCACAAAATTCGAGATATAAATAATTATTTTATGATTATTTTGAGGTCTATGATATGATTGCATGATTGTGTGAAAATTTCGTGAAGAAATTCTATGCATAAAGTGCTTAATTTGAAGTTAGGGACTAAATTGAATAAGTTGCAAAACTTGCATTCTAGAAGTTTCTAGTATGAAATTGCTTTGAAATATTAATTAGGAGGTCTTAAATAAAAATTTGAACAATTTCTAAGTGACGGAAAAAAAATTGGACATGGATGAAATTTTTGAAAGTTCAGTAAGGAAGGGCATTTTGGTCATTTGGTACTTAAAAGAAATAAAAAGGGAAAATAAAGCCAAAATTGACTCATCTTTTTCATGGAGGCTGAAATTAGCATGGGGGAAGCCATTGCTAGGGTTTTCAAGCTTTCCAAGCTCAATAGTAAGTCCGTTCTAACTCCGTTTTTCAAGTTCTTTACGTTTTTGGAATCCCGATAATTTGATTAAGCTTATTCTAGCAATAATTTAAGCTAGGGTTCATATTTGGAAAAATACCCATTGGTGAAATGTGTGTATTTTGATGTTTTATGATAGAATATGAGGTTTTAAATTATGTTAGACAACTTGTGCTACACGGTTTTCAGTGAAAACGAGTAAAAGGGCTTAATCGGTAAAAATACCTAATAGTCATAAGTATATGCTAGAGTGAGAATTTGATGTTGCCATAGAAGAGAAAAGTTATCAGCATGTCATAAAACATAAGAATAAGGGATGAAGTTTAATTCCCGATCCTAGGGGAAAAAGTGTAAATATGCAAAAGTTTAGGGGCAAAAATTTAAATTTGCCAAAGTTTGAGTTAAGGACCATTTTGAATAGTACGTTAATGAAATAAGTAAAATATGATGTTTTAGATCCCGAAAAACAATATTTGAACCTAGAATGAGAGAAAAATCAAAAATTGGGAAAGTTGGTTAAATGGCCGTTTTAGTATCAAGGTAAATTCATATGTATAATAAGCATTAATTTATGCATGTTTCAATATAAAATTGATATATTTACTATGATTTTCGAGGTATTGAAAGTATGTAAGTTGGTATGATAATAATACAACAATAATGCTGTAATTTATATTTGAAAGTTAAATTTAGTGAATTAATTGAATTATGTTAAATTAAATGATTATGGTGCCAAGTTTATGAATTGATTGAAAAATATGTCTATGGTATATGAATTGCATTGAATTATCCTACATATATGTGATTTCTATGATTATGGATATTATGGGAAATTGTAAGTTCATATGATTTTTAATAAGGCAATGTGTAATTTAATGTTATTGCCTTGATATTAAATGAGATGTAAGTTTATATGTAAGTAATACATCAATATTACTTGTATTATGATATTTTCTAATAATATTGGAAATATGTTTGTGGATAATTACTTGATTGGTGAAATTGTTGGAAAAGAGAGAAGTCCCGGTTGAACCTTCGGAAAGAGATAGTATGTAGCTACGTCACATGTATGGTGCTAAGTGCAAATCATGTGTACAAGAGAGCTACAAGACATTATGATGTAGCTAGGTCGCATGGGTGATACTATGTGTACACCATGTAGACAAGAAAGCTACGGGATATATGTAGCTAGGTCGCATGTGTAGTACTAAGTGGAAGATGCTATGCTACCCGATAACTTCGATCACGTGTGTAGTACTAAGTGCAGGCTACTATACGTACCAGATAGTTTGCCTACATATGTGGCACTTATGTGCAAACTTTCCATGTATCCAAAATATATTCCGAAGTGTTCAACGGGTGACTCTCTATGTATTGCTTTGTGAGTGTTGTGATGAATAAGTGCAGGAACTTGGTTATGTGAATGATGTGTTCATTAAGTGACCAGGATGTGGTAAGATTATAAACAAGTAAGTTATACATGAGGATGATTTTATGGTGATCTTGTGATCATGGTCCTATACTTGTGATGTATGAAATGTGGTGAAAATGCTTTGTGATATGTATTTTAAAATGAGGTTAATACAAAGAAAGTGTGAAAGAGTGAATTAGCAATAAAACTGTTTTGGATAGTAGCAGTGACGTGATTTTGAAAAATCACCAAAAATAGTATAAATTGAATCAGAGACTGAATGAGGTATCAAATTAAATCTTAATAAGTTTATTCTCATATAAAAGAAACAGAGCAAGCAAAGGAGTTCTATATTTTGAGATATTTATGTTTTTGTAAGACTGGTTAAGAATAATTACGTGATACCCTGTTTTGACTTTGGAAAATCACAAAAAATTGGAGAAAACTAATTAGAGTCTCAAACTTATATTTTAAAAATCCCTAAAGAGTCTATTTTCAAGATAAATCAATAAGAACATTATCCGAGTTTTGTACTATGAGATAATTAATTTTTAGTGAAGAGAGGTCACAACTGTCAGAAAGTGAAACAAGGGAAATTTTAATGAATAAACTGTACTAATTGGGTAAACCAAAAATTATAAAAATTTTATGGTAGAAAGATATGTGAGTCTAGTTTTAGGAGAAATTTACGGATCTTAATTTGGAGCTCTGTAGCTCAAATTATAAATAAGTAAGTACTATGACTCGTGTGGACAGTTTGATGTGAGCATTTATTAGTAAATTGTGAAATCGTACTTACAATAATGCTATATACATTAAGGTTGTGGAATGGGGAGGAGGAGAAAGAGGAAAATAAATATATGTGGAATACATGGAAACTATGGTATATGAAATATTGATATAATGAAATAAATGATATATGTTTATAAGAAAACAGAAAGAGAATAATATGTATCATGACATGTATATATATATCTATGACTAGTCTGAATGTAATGTGTAACGCCCCGTACCCGAGACCATTGCCGGAGTCGAACACGAGGTGTTAATAGACTTAATTCATTACTTAAACAGCTCATACAATTCATTTTAAAATTTCCAGACAAGCTGGCTAACTGCATCATAGTCGCTTTAAAAATCATATCTCGAGTTACGAAACTCGATATCCAATTCCGTAAATTTTTACTGAAACTAGACTCATATATCTATCTACTAATTTTTTTCTAGAATTTTTGGTTGGGCCAATTAGTACAGTTTATTAGTTAAAATCTCCCCTGTTTCAGGGTTCGACTACTCTGACCTCTGTGTATAACGAATCAGATATCTCCCTCTACAGAGCTTCAATGACTATGCCGTTTGTCTCTAATAAAACTAGACTCAATAAGAAATCTTTACATATAAAGCATGACTTCTAATTATCTTTGTAAAATTTATGGTGAATTTACAAATTCAGAACAGGGGATCCAGAAATCGCTCTGGCCCTGTTTCACAAAAATTTAAACATCTCATAAAATATAACTCATATACCTGTTTTGTTCCATCCATATGAAAATAGACTCATAATTCTTCAATTCCATATATTATTCACCATCTAATTGTATCTCTACTATTTTTAGTGATTTTTCAAATTCACGTCACTGGTGCTGTCTGAATCTATTTTATGGTAAATTTTACCTATTTCATGGTTTCCATGGATTAGCTAGCAATTTAGCATACATAACACCAAATATGATCATGATTAGCCATTCCAATGGCTAATCATTACCAAGCATTTCCATACCACTCAATAACCATATCATAAGACCATATATACAAAATGATTATAATGATATACATGCCATACTCAAAATATACAAGCCATTATGCCAAGATGGTATACAGATAGTGTGAGCGAGCCTCCGACCGTTCCCGATTTCTGAGCTGGCTTGTCAAAACTACAAGGAATGAAAAGGAGGGAGTAAGCATAAATGCTTAATAAGTTCACATGCAAATAGCAAGTAACATAACCATATAAGCAAACATAAAACATCATTTGCATAATCATCACCAAGACATTCATATCACATTTTCATTTATCATCTTACCATATTGTTGTTATATCGATTTTTCAACGCGAGGGTTAAGTACATACCTGTTCAAAGTATCCATTTCACAACACTTACCAATACGTCCCTTTCATCTTGAGTATTCCTCCATTTCAGTAGAACTTTACCCGTTGAACACATCGGAATATAATTCGGATACATGGAAAGTTTGCACATAAGTGCCACATATGTAGCCAAGCTACCATGTAACCCGCCCATAAGTGAACTCGGACTCAACTCAACGAGCTCGGATGCCTAGTTACATCTCTCGAACTCGGACTCAACTCAACGAGTTCGGATGCTCAACCATCCTAGTGACATGTCAATTGTATCCTAATCTATTCCTAAGGTTCAAACGGGCTTTTTTCCTCGATCTCACATTTGCCGTCTTCCATGGAATATCGGAACCGATACTCGGTAGCAATTCATATTTATCAAGTAGTAAACATAATTTGCATATTACTCAATATTAACCACAAAGCATAATATTTCACGATTAAAAATCAGCATCATATCATATAAACAACATTAAATTGCTTAAAATGACAATTATGTTACTACATTTACACATGAACTTACCCCGTATGCGAAAATGGCTACTTTTACCATTTCGTCCACAACTTGGTATTTTCCCCATTTTAGCCCGAATCTCAGTTTTCCTTGCTCTATCATTTAAAATATAGTCTAATTAGGACTCACATTATTCAAATTGACCCAAAATCATATTTTGGAAAAATTACAATTTTTCCCCTAAACTTTTGCATATTTACACTTTTGCCCCTAGGCTCGGGAATTAAACTTTATTCCTTATTCTTATGTTTTATAACATGCTGATCATTTTTCCCTTCTATGGCAACATCAAATTCTCACTCTAACATGTACTTATGACTATTAGGTATTTTTACCAATTAAGCCCTTTTGCTCGTTTTCACATAAAACCGAGTAGCACAAGTTGTCTAACATAATTTAAAACCTCATATTATATCATAAAACACCAAAGTACACAAATTTCACCTATGGGTATTTTTCCAAATATGAACCCTAGGTTGAACTATTGGAAGCATAAGCTTAATTGAGCTACCGGGACTCCAAAAACGTACAAATCATTAAAAACGGGGCTTGGAATCACTTACTATGGAGCTTGGAAGCTTGAAACAAACCCTAGCTATGGAGAACCCTTGAAATTTTGGCCTAATGAAGAAGATGGACAAAAATTGGCTTTTAATTTTGTTTTTAATTCATTTTAATAACTAAATGACCAAAATACCCTTACTACTAAACTTTCCAAAAATTCCTTCCATGTCCTAATTTTGTCCATGAACTTAAAATTGGTCAAATTGCTATTTAAGACCTCCTCATTAATATTCCAACACAATTTCATACTAAAAACTTCTAGAATGCAAGTTTTGCAACTTATTCGATTTAGTCCCTACTTTCAATTTAAGCACTTTAGGCATAGAATTTCATCACGAAATTTTCACACAATCATGCAATCGTATCATAGACCTTAAAATAATCATAAAATAATTATTTATATCTCAGATTTTGTGGTCACGAAACCACTATTCCGACTAGGCCCAAAATCAGGATATTACAACTCTCCCCCCTTCAGGGATTTTCGTCCCCGAAAATCTTACCAGAAAAGTGGTCTTCACTTTTAATCTCATATTCGGTGCCGAAGAACTTGCACTTAAACTATACCTCCAATACATCTCTTCAATTTCTCATATGATCTAAAAGCTTACAGTCTCAACTCTCAACTGTTCTTAAACTTTCAACCCTTCTCAGTTTCCCATGATATCATGACATAAAACCCGGATCTCAACTTGATTTAATGGAGACCAGAATTCCAAGAAATCCAACAATCAAAGAGACCTAAAATTCCATGAATCTGATGAGTAGGAATTCATTCAATACAGATATGATTTATAGATCTCGCCAAACATTTAACAATAGGATACATCACATTTTCCTCTTTCCGCCATAGAAATAATTCTGATATGGCCTCAAGAATAATCCTTCTCATTTCCATCCCAATATCAACACTGACAAGGATAATTTTGATAGATCCCAATGCTCGGCTTTAACCCCTTTAACAACTCCGATTTTATGTAACATCGGATGCTCTAAACTATCACATTACCTCACTGTCTTGAAACACATCACAATTCATACAATAGTACATTACTGAAAATCAGGAAGTCTTTACTCAATGTAGACTAGTCTAGTTCAGACGCTTCAATTACCAATATTCTCATCTATCTGAACTCTGTCAACATGTAATAAACTTTTCAGCTTTCACAAGATGGAAACCTTATCATTCGTAGTGACTTAAACTAATATCCAACTCTTTTCTAATAAATATACACTTCTCGTTCAAACTATTTACTCTTTTATCCGTACAAAATGAAATTCTATTATCAGACTTGGGAAAAATAATCCTGACATAATTGTCACATGAAATCTTTCAAATAAATAATTTACCATACCGACTGAAACTCGCGCTTTTATCACCTATGCCTTTACTGATGTCAAATCCTTACACAGAAATTAGAAAAAATCCCAATACTAAAATCACCACATAACTAAGATCAAATTAGAAGTATAGTCATATTTGACATGATTATCACGAGCTGAAGAACGCACTTCAAACACGAGTCATAATTGACAAATTATGGAACAAAGATAACAAGGAAACCGAATAAAGAAATCCAAGATAGAGAAATCCAGAATAAAGAAACCCAAGATACGATACTATGCCGGAGAATCAAAAACCAAACTCATAGAGAAAATACAGAATACCCCGATAATTCTTCAAAGAAAGAAAGTCCAGAAGAAAACATCATTTAATCCCACTGAAATCAAATATAACAAGATCAATATATCTTCCCATACATATATATCAGATGAAGCATCAAGTAGAAGAAACAGAATCATAATATCATACGTATTCTCTCATCAATTCTTATAAGACGAAATGAAATAGAATACCCGATGAAATAGAGCAATATAAATTATAAACCAGTCAGATTACCAATGCTTTCATCCAACACCAGAATTAGAAGACATTCCCATATAACAAGAATTTCTTCAGAAGATCAATAGCCATAGAAATATTTCTGAGAACGGGTAAACACATAGAACATCTCAAAAGAGACTGCTAAATCTGTCTAGTCATAACTGTCACACTCAGATAGTTCACATTTCAATTATCATTTCCCCAACTAGTTTTGCCGTCACAAATTTCATATTAAACCATTCACTAAAGAAGGCCAATTCTGAATAAATTTCGATTTACACTTTTCTCGACCTTGCACCTGAGTAATTCGGTTTACCAAGGAGAATTCCTTTTCTAACTGGGACAGTGCATAACTCCAATAATCTTTACGTCAATCCGATACTTTACTGGCTCTGACTTTACTTATCAGCTCATTTTCAATCTCTAATCATACTTATAATTATTCTATCACTGTACTCTTTGGGTTCTCAACCGGAAACTTATTCAATACAAATCTCATGAAATTCCATTATAAGTACCACTTCGATAAGGGGAGGGGTTGTAGGACCTCTGACTCGACTTTCTTATACATACACATATGACACAACTTCCATCATCATAGTAACATCATCAAAATCATGTCATTCATTCATGTTGGCTTACACCAATTTTCCTATTGTCCCATTTAGACAATATACTTATGCATACATTCTATGTTTTCTAGACAGCTTTACTTATCCATTCATTTAATTAAATTAATTCATGCTCATGACATTATATAAGGCCAAACAAACATAGATATTTGCATCAATCACAACTTTCATTTCGTGCATCATCATGTACATATCATTACAATCATATAATTCAGTCCAACAATTTAACATAGATAAGTTCATTTCATTATAATCCTTTATCTCATAAAAATTATATATTATTAACATTTATCAACATTCGACGTCCAAATCAAGACAAGGACATTTTCACTCGTATCATAATATTATGACCTTTATTCATACCTCTACTACTTTCTATTTATTTCGTTCATCTTATCAAGTAAGCCACATACACTACATCATATGAGCATTAAGCAAATATGAATATTTATCACAACATGAACTTTCATCTCACATATTATCACATATGTATCATAAACTTTTATTCATACTTTTCTGAACCGAGACTTATCATAATCATAACTTTACTCAAATACCTTCACATAACATTGAACATGGTTGGCACAGCTCGGTTGGAGAGTACCCTGTCTAAATAAGACGGTACTCATACGCGTCGGAGGACATCACACTATCACAAATCAGTGGCATGTATAGCTAAACTTTTACACATGCTCAGTTAGTCCGAGAACTGACTAAACCTGCTCTGATACCACTAAATGTAACGCCCCGTAGCCGAGACCATTGCCGGAGTCGAACACGAGGTGTTAATAGACTTAATTCATTACCTAAACAGCTCATACAATTCATTTTAAAATTTCTAGACAAGCTGGCTAACTGCATCATAGTCGCTTTAAAAATCATATCTCGAGTTACGAAACTCGAAATCCAATTCCGTAAATTTTTTTCTGAAACTAGACTCATATATCTATCTACTAATTTTTTTCTAGAATTTTTGGTTGGGTCAATTAGTACAGTTTATTAGTTAAAGTCTCCCCTGTTTCAGGGTTCGACTACTCTGACCTCTGTGTATTACAAATCAGATATCTCCCTCTACAGAGCTTCAATGACTATGAAGTTTGTCTCTAATAAAACTAGACTCAATAAGGAATCTGTACATATAAAGTATGACTTCTAATTATCTTTTTAAAATTTATGGTGAATTTACAAAGTCAGAACAGGGGATCCAGAAATCGCTCTGGCCCTGTTTCACAAAAATTTAAACATCTCATAAAATATAACTCATATACCTGTTTCGTTCCATCCATATGAAAATAGACTCATAATTCTTCAATTCCATATATTATTCATCATCTAATTGTATCTATACTATTTTTAGTGATTTTTCAAATTCACATCACTGGTGCTGTTTGAATCTATTTTATGGTAAATTTACCTATTTCATGGTTTCCATGGATTAGCTAGCAATTTAGCATACATAACACCAAATATGATCATGATTAGCCATTCCAATGGCTAATCATTACCAAGCATTTCCATACCACTCAATAACCATATCATAAGACCATATATACAAAATGATTATAATGCTATACATGCCATACTCAAAATATACAAGCCATTATGCCAAGATGCTATACGGATAGTGTGAGCGAGCCTCCGACCGTTCCCGATTTCCGAGCTAGCTTGTCAAAACTACAAGGAATGAAAAGGAGGGAGTAAGCATAAATGCTTAATAAGTTCACATGCAAATAGCAAGTAACATAACCATATAAGCAAACATAAAACATCATTTGCATAATCATCACCAAGACATTCATGTCACATTTTCATTTATCATCTTACCATATTGTTGTTATATCGATTTTTCAACGCGAGGGTTAAGTACATACCTGTTCAGAGTATCCATTTCACAACACTTACCAATACGTCCCTTTCATCTTGAGTATTCCTCCATTTCAGTAGAACTTTACCCATTGAACACATCGGAATATAATTCGGATACATGGAAAGTTTGCACATAAGTGCCACATATGTAGCCAAGCTACCATGTAACCCGCCCATAAGTGAACTCGGACTCAACTCAACGAGCTCGGGCGTTCGCATCCATAAGTGAACTCGGACTCAACTCAACGAGCTCGGATGCCTAGTTACATCTCTCGAACTAGGACTCAACTCAACGAGTTCGGACATTCGCATCCATAAGTGAACTCGAACTCAACTCAACGAGTTCGGATGCTCAACCATCCTAGTGACATGTCACTTGTATCCTAATCTATTCCTAAGGTTCAAATGGGCTTTTTTCCTCGATCTCACATTTGCCGTCTTCCATGGAATATCGGAACCGATACTCGGTAGCAATTCATATTTATCAAGTAGTAAACATAATTTGCATATTACTCAACATTAACCACAAAGCATAATATTTCACGATTAAAAATCAGCATCATATCATATAAACAACATTAAATTGCTTAAAATGACAATTATGTTACTACATTTACACATGAACTTACCCCGTATGCGAAAATGGCTACTTTTACCATTTCGTCCACAACTTGGTATTTTCCCCATTTTAGCCCGAATCTCAGTTTTCCTTGCTCTATCATTTAAAATATAGTCTAATTAGGACTCACATTATTCAAATTGACCCAAAATCATATTTTGGAAAAATTACAATTTTGCCCCTAAACTTTTGCATATTTACACTTTTGCCCCTAGGCTCGGGAATTAAACTTTATTCCTTATTCTTATGTTTTATAACATGCTGATCATTTTTCCCTTCTATGGCAACATCAAATTCTCACTCTAACATGTACTTATGACTATTAGGTATTTTTACCGATTAAGCCCTTTTGCTCGTTTTCACTTAAAACCGAGTAGCACAAGTTGTCTAACATAATTTAAAACCTCATATTATATCATAAACACCAAAGTACACAAATTTCACCTATGGGTATTTTTCCAAATATGAACCCTAGGTTGAATTATTGCTAGCATAAGCTTAATTGAGCTACCGGGACTCCAAAAACGTAAAAATCATTAAAAAACGGGGCTTGGAATCACTTACTATGGAGCTTGGAAGCTTGAAACAAACCCTAGCTATGGAGAACCCTTGAAATTTCGGCCTAATGAAGAATATGGACAAAAATTGGCTTTTAATTTTGTTTTTAATTCATTTTAATAACTAAATGACCAAAATACCCTTACTACTAAACTTTCCAAAAATTCCTTCCATGTCCTAATTTTGTCTATGAACTTAAAATTGGTCAAATTGCTATTTAAGACCTCCTCATTAATATTCCAACACAATTTCATACTAAAAACTTCTAGAATACAAGTTTTGCAACTTATTCGATTTAGTCCCTACTTTCAATTTAAGCACTTTAGGAATAGAATTTCATCACGAAATTTTTACACAATCATGAAATCATATCATAGACCTTAAAATAATCATAAAATAATTATTTATATCTCGGATTTTGTGGTCACGAAACCACTATTCCGACTAGGCCCAAAATCAGGATATTACATAATGCTTGTTGGGTATGGAGTTGAATTGAAATGTTTCAGGCAAACATGTTATTCTGTGCATCTAAATTGTGGTATTTTATAAAGATATGATCTAGCTTTAAATATGAATGCTTGATGATTAAGCTGAAGATACTTGGTAAGATGATAATCTTAGTATAAATGTATAAATGGTACTATAATAGACAAGGTAAAATGAGTATGAGAGACACATGTATGATGACAAACAAATGCCATGTTTGTGGTTTAATTGAGAATGTTTAATAATTAAATGAATACCATGTTATATGCTTTTGATTTTGTATAAGTGTGTAAGAGAATAAGGGTGACCAAAGCTTGGAAAATAGCCTAGGTATATTCTACACAGGCAGAGACATGACCATGTATCTCAGTCATGTATGGAATATGACTTTGGGACACGGGCGTGTGGAGCCTTAAAGTATGAAATTTCCAAGATTTTCGTAAGTTCTCGGTTTAGTCCCGAACCTTTTCTAAAGTATGTTTTGGGCTTCGTAGACTCAAATAAGAGATTATGTGTAAGTAAATGAACGTTTTGAAATATGAATGAAATTTTATGGCCCGTATTTTACTTTAATGTTTGTATGTTTTTCCGGTAACGCCTCGTACCTTATCCCAACCTCGGGTACGGGTAAGGGGTGTTACATTTAGTGGTATCAGAGGTATGGTTTAGTCCATTCTCGGACTAACATAGCAAGTGTGAGAGTTTAGTTATACATGCCATAAATATGTGATAGTGTGATGTCTCTCGACACTAATGAGGACCATTTTGTTTAAAATGAAGTATTCTCCAACCGAGCTACATCTGACAATTTGATAGTAATATTGAAGTATTTGAATAAAGTGTAGCTATGATGTGTTAAACTCGGAAAGGTATGAATAAGAATTCGTGATATATGTATATGTGATAATATGTGAGATGAAAGTTTATATAGTGATATATTTATTCATATTTGTTTGGCCTTCATATGCTGTTGCATGTTTGACTAAATTAATTAGTAAATGTGATGATTAAAGTTATTCAAAATTCATGGAATGTATGAGTGAATGCACTTATTTGAAATGAGATAATTGGAAATTTTATGTAAGACAGATATGAATGATAAATTGTTTGAAGTGGATAGTATGATTATAATGACATATGTGGATAATAAAAAAAATGTGTCATATAGATATATGTCAGAATCGAGTTAGAGACTGTACGTCCTCACCCCTTACCGATGAGGTGTATATAACGGAATTTCATGAGAATCATGTTGACTAAGTTCCTAAGTGTGGAATCAAAGAGTTTAGTGATAAAATAATTATAGATATGACCAGAGGCTGAGAATGGTTGCCAAGTGAAGGACAGAGTTAGAGAAATATCAGAGTTGACTGAGTTATCTTGGGATTCAAATTGATGACAGAGTGTTTCTGTCTTGAAAACAATTAGTTAGTAATGCTGGAAATTATGAGAAATATACTAAACCTCACTCTGGTAAGATTTTCGAGGACGAAAATCTCTAAAGGGGGGAGAGTTGTAATAGCCCAAAATTGGGTCTAGTTGGAACAGAGGTTTCAAGACCACAAAATTTGAGATATAAATAATTATTTTATGATTATTTTGAGGTCTATGATATGATTGCATGATTGGGTGAAAATTTCGTGAAGAAATTCTATGCATAAAGTGCTCAATTTGAAGTTAGGGACTAAATTGAATAAGTTGCAAAAATTGCATTCTAGAAGTTTCTAGTATGAAATTGCTTTGAAATATTAATTAGGATGTCTTAAATAGCAATTTTACCAATTTCTAAGTGACGGACAAAAATTGGACATGGATGGAATTTTTGAAAGTTTAGTAAGGAAGGGCATTTTGGTCATTTAGTAATTAAAAGAAATAAAAAGGGAAAATAAAGCCAAAATTGACTCATCTTTTTCATGGAGGCTGAAATTAGCATGGGGGAAGCCATGGCTAGGGTTTTCAAGCTTTCCAAGCTCAATAGTAAGTCCGTTCTAACCCCGTTTTTCAAGTTCTTTACGTTTTTAGAATCCCGGTAATTTAATTAAGCTTATTCTAGCAATAATTTAAGCTAGGGTTCATATTTGGAAAAATACCCATAGGTGAAATGTGTTTATTTTGATGTTTTATGATAGAATATGAGCTTTTAAATTATGTTAGACAACTTGTGCTACTCGGTTTTCAGTGAAAACGAGTAAAATGGCTTAATCAGTAAAAATACCTAATAGTCATAAGTATATGTTAGAGTGAGAATTTGATGTTGCCATAGAAGAGAAAAGTTATCAGCATGTCATAAAACATAAGAATAAGGGATGAAGTTTAATTCCCGAGCCTAGGGGCAAAAGTGTAGATATGCAAAAGTTTAGGGGCAAAATTTTAAATTTTCCAAAGTTTGAGTTAAGGACTGTTTTGAATAGTACATTAATTAAATAAGTAAAATATGATGTTTTAGGTCCCGGAAAATGAGATTTGAACCTATAATGAGAGAAAAATCAAAAATTGGGAATGTTGGTTAAATGGCCGTTTTAGTATCGAGGTAAGTTCATATGTATAATAAGCATTAATTTATGCATGTTTCAATGTAAAATTGATATATTTACTATGATTTCCGAGGTATTAAAAGTATGTAAGTTGGTATGATAATAATACAACAATAATACTGTAATTTATATTTGAAAGTTAAATTTAGTGAATTAATTGAATTATGTTAAATTAAATGATTATGGTGCCAAGTTTATGAATTGATTGAAAAATATGTCTATGGTACATGAAGTGCATTGAATTATCATACATAAATGTGATTTCTATGATTATGGATATTATGGGAAATTGTAAGTTCATATGATTTTTAATAAGGCAATGTGTAATTTAATGTTATTGCATTGATATTAAATGAGATGTAAGTTTATATGTAAGTAATACATCAATATTACTTGTATTATGATATTTTATAATAATATTGGAAATATGTTTGTGGATAATTACTTGATTGGTGAAATTGTTGGAAAAGAGAGAAAAATCCCAGTTGAACCTTCGGAAAGATTGGATGATACAGATAGTATGTAGCTAGGTCACATGTATGGTGCTAAGTGCAAATGATGTGTACAACAGAGCTACAAGACATTATGATGTAGCTTGGTCGCATGGGTGATACTATGTGTACACCATGTGGACAAGAGAGCTACGGGATATATGTAGCGAGGTCACATGTGTAGTACTAAGTGCAAGCTACTATGCGTACCCGATAACTTCGATCACGTGTGTAGTACTAAGTGCAGGCTACTACGTGTACCGGATAATTGGTCGCATGTGTAGTACTAAGTGTAGGCTACTATGTGTACCAGATAGTTTGGCTACATATGTGGCACTTATGTGCAAACTTTCCATGTATCCGAATTATATTCCGAAGTGTTCAACGGGAGACTCTCTATGTATTGCTTTGTGAGTGTTGTGTTGAATAAGTGCAGGAACTTGGTGATGTGAATGATGTGTCCATTAAGTGACCAGGATGTGGTAAGATTATAAACAAGTAAGTTATACATGAGGATGATTTTATGGTGATCTTGTGATCATGGGCCTATACTTGTGATGTATGAAATGTGGTGAAAATGATTTGTGATATGTATTTTAAAATAAGGTTAATACAAAGAAAGTGTGAAAGAGTGAATTAGCAATAAAACTATTTTGGACAGTAGCAGTGATGTGATTTTGAAAAATCATCAAAAATAGGATAAATTGAATCAGAGACTGAATGAGATATCAAATTAAATCTTAATAAGTCTATTTCATATAAAAGAAATAGAGCAAGCAAAGGAGTTTTATATTTTGAGATATTTATGTTTCTGTGAGACTGGTTCAGAATGATTACGTGATCCCCTATTCTGACTTTGGAAAATCACAAAAATTTGGAGAAAACTAATTAGAGGCTCAAAATTATATTTTTAAAATCCCTAATGAGTCTATTTTCAAGATAAATCAAAAAGAACATTATCCGAGTTCTGTACTGTGAGATAATTAATTTTTAGTGAAGAGAGGTCAGAACTATCAGAAAGTGAAACAGGGGAAATTTTAATGAATAAACTGTACTAATTGACTGAACCAAAATTATAAAAATTTTATGGTGGAAAGATATGTGCCTAGTTTCAGGGGAAATTTACGGATCTTAATTTGGAGCTCTGTAACTCGAATTATAAATAAGTAAGTGACTATGACTCGTGTTGAAGTTTGATGTGAGCATTTATTAGTAAATTGTGAAATCGTACTTACAAGAATGCTATATACATTAAGGATGTGAAATGGAGAGGAGGAGGAGTAAAATAAATATATGTGGAATACATGGAAACTATGGTATATGAAATATTGATATAATGAAATAAATGATATGTGTTTATAAGAAAACAGAAAGAGAATAATATGTATCATGAGATGTATATATATATATGACTACTCTCAATGTAATGCTAATTGGGTATGGAGTTGAATTGAAATGTTTCAGGCAAACATGTTATTCTGTGCATCTAAGTTGTGGTATTTTATAAAGATATGATCTAGCTTTAAATATCAATGCTTGATGATTAAGCTGGAGATACATGGTAAGATGATAATCTTGGTATAAATGTATAAGTGGTACTATAATAGACAAGGTAAAATGAGTATGAGAGATACATGTATGATGACAAACAAATGCTATGTTTGTGGTTTAATTGAGAATGTTTAATCATTAAATGAATATCATGTTATATGCTTTTGATTTTGTATAAGTGTGTAAGAGATTAAGGTTGACCAAAGCTTGGAAAATAGCCTAGGTATATTCTACACAGGCGGAGACACGACCATGTGTCTCAGTCGTGTATGGAATACGACTTTGGGACACGGGCGTGTGGAGCCTTAAAGTATGAAATTTCCAAGATTTTCGTAAGTTCTCGGTTTAGTCCCGAACCCTTTCTAAAGTATGTTTTGGGCTCCGTAGACTCAAATAAGGGACTATGTGTAAGTAAATGAACATTTTGAAATATGAATGAAATTTTATGGCCTGTATTTTAGTTTAATGTTTGTATGTTTGTCTGGTAATGCATCGTACCTTATCCTGACCTTGGATACGGGTAAGGGGTGTTACAAGAACCATCACTGTTTTTCTTAAAGTAAACACAACTGACAAAACTACTTCTTTTGAAATCATGAGAAGTCATAAAGGAATCAAACCTCTTGTACCACTGCCTTTGTGACTGTTTCAAACCGTAAAAGGACTTTTTCAGCAAGCAAATATAGTCCCTTTTTTCTGAGATTGTAAAACCCTGTGGTTGTTGCATGTAAATATCTTCTTCAAGTTCTCTATGTAAAAATGCAGTTTTTACATCTAACTGCTCAAGCTCCAAATCATGCATGGCCACAATACCAAGCAAAGCTCGAATCGAACTATGCTTCACAACTGGGGAGAACACATCTGTGAAGTCCACTCCTGGAATTTGACTGTAACCCTTTGCAACAAGCCTTGCTTTATATCTGGGTTCTTCAACTCCTGGAGTCCCTTCTTTCTTTTTAAACACCCATTTACAATGAACAGTCTTCTTACCTTTAGGAAGTTTCACAAGGTCCCATGTTTTGTTTTTGTGAAGTGATTTCATCTCCTCTTGCATAGCCAACATCCATTTTTCTAAGTCTTCACAGCTAACCGCCTCAGAATAATTAGATGGGTCTTGGTTTGCACCTATATCTTCAGCCACATTTAAAGCATAAGCAACTAAATTATCTTCGGCATACTTCTTTGGAGGTTTGATTTCTCTTCTAGTTCTATTTTTGGCAATAGAGTATTGTGGTGAAGAAGCAACTCTATTCTCAATTTTTGTACTGGCTTGAAGAGTTGACTCTGTATTAATTTGATGCTCTACCTACTTTTGATTTTCTTTATGGAAGAGTTTTTAAGAGATAAGTTAGGTAGCACAGTAGTTTCATCAAAAACAACATCTCTGCTAATCACAACTTTTCTATTTTCAGGACACCATAACTTATACCCTTTTACACCAGCTTTATAACCAAGAAAAATGCATTTAATGGACCTAGGTTCCAATTTTCCATTATCAACACGAGCATACGCAGGACACCCAAAAATCTTTAAATTAGAATAATTAGCAAGATTACTAGACCATACCTCTTGTGGAGTCTTTTTCTCAATTGCAATGGATGGGGATCGGTTGATCAAAACACATGCAGTAGAGGCTACTTCGGCCCAAAATGACTTTGATAAGTTGGCATTTGACAACATACATCAAACCTTCTCCATGATCGTTCTGTTTATTCGTTCCGCAATGCCATTTTGCTATGGAGTATGGTGAACTGTCAAGTGTCTCACGATCCCTTCTGACTTGCACAATCTATTAAACTCATCAGAACAGAACTCTAAGCCATTGTCTGTGTGGAGGTATTTTATTTGTTTTCTCGTCTATTTTTCAATCATAATTTTCCAAGACTTAAATACGAAAATAACATCACTTTTCTGCTCCAGGAAGAACGCCCAAACTTTTCTTGAAAAATTATCAATAAAGGTTAGCATATAATTAGCTCCACCTCTCAAAGGCACTCTGGATGGCCCCTATAGATCAGAATGAATATACTCCAACATTCCCTTCGTATTATGGATTTCTCTGGTGAATCGAACTCTTTTTTTCTTCCCAAAAACACAGTGTTCACAAAAATTTAGTTTGCAAATTCCTTGTCCATTAAGAAGTCCTCTTTTGCTCAATCTGCCATGCCATTCTCACTCATATGCCCTAGGCGTATATGCCAAAGTTTAGTAATATCATCATCTGACAAGGAAGAGGAAGTGACAGTTCCATCACCAGTAACAGTAGAACCCTGGAAAACATATAACTTGACAATCTTACTCTGCCCTTTCATCACAACAAGGGACCCTTTGGAAATCTTTAAAACCCCACTTCAGCTGTGTATTTGTACCGTTTTAAATCAAGAGTACTCAAAGAAATTAAATTTCTTTTCAATTCTGGAACATGTCGTACGTCACTAAGTGTTCTGACAACTCCATCAAATATCTTAACTTTAATTGTTCCAACACCTGCGATTTTACACGAAGCATTATTTCCCATCAAAATAACACCTTCAGACACTGTTTCGTAAGTTGTAAACCAATCCCGATTGGGACTCATGTGGAAGGTGCAGCCTGAATCAAGTATCCACTCCTCGCTTACTTTAGAATCATTGACAGAAGTGACTAGAAGTTCACCATCGCTGTAGCCTTCTACAACATCAGCTTCACTGGAATTTTCTGGTTGTTTTCCCTTTTGATTCGCAGTCTCCCTTTTAATCTTATTCTGTAACTTGTAGCACTCATATTTAATGTGCCCTATCTTCTTGCAGAAGCAAGTTTTACCTCTGTTTGAAGACTTTGATCTACCCTTAGATTTACCGCGAGGATTCCATTCCTTTGTCCTTCCACGATCATCATCGGTATTCTGATCTTGTCTCCTACGAACAATGAGACCCTCTCCTTGAGAGTCGGGTTTAACTACAAGATGCTTCATCTTATCATACGAGGTCAAAGAATCATAAACCTCATCAACTATTAGAGACTCACGACTATATAAAATCGTGTCTCTAAAGGTTGAATAAGACGGGGGCAATTAACAAAGTAGAATCAACCCTAGATCTTCCTTATCATACTGGACCTCCATGACCTCCAAGTTTGAGAGAATTTCTTTAAACACTGTTAAGTGTTCGTGTACAGACGTACCTTCCTCCAAACGATGGGCATAAAGACGTTGCTTCATATGCAACTTGCTTGTTAAGTTTTTGACATACATAATTGTTCTAGCCTCTTCCATAATGCAGCGGCAGTCTTTTCTTTCATCACATCCTGCAAAATTTCGGTGGACAAATGCAGATGTAATTGTGTTAATGCCTTTCGATCCTTATGGTTCTTCTCTTCAACTGTTAATGTCGAAGGCATATTATCTATCCCTAGCAAGGCATCCTCTAGATCCATCTATGCAAGAACTGCTTGCATCTTAATCTGCCACAACGCAAATCTAGTGTTGCGATCCAACAGCGGAATTTCATACTTCAAAGACACCATTACCGTGATCGAGATGAATAACCCAGAAGCTCTGATACCAATTTGTGAAAAAAATAAAATAAAAATAAAGAACACACAAATTTTTACGTGGAAACCCTTTCGGGAAAAAACTACGGGTAGAGGAAAAGAAAATTCACTATGTCGAATTCAAATATTTTTACAAGGGGAATAGACTATGTCTATTTATAAGCTTGTAAAGCCATATTCTAGTAAGACTGAAACACCTTATTCTAATCAATATCAAATAGGTAGAATTTAATAAGGTTTAAAAAAAACCTTATTCTAAAATAAAATAAAAGAAGTGTAATTCTATATGGATTCTTCTTTTGTTTTATTTTACCACTGTATTTTATTTAAATAAGGATTCGGGTCACTTAATTCTAATAGTAAATATTGTGGAAACTACCACTTGGGAGATTGACGGAAGAAAATGGGTGCTTATTTGAAATGCGGATTAATGGAGCATTTGATAAAAGATTGTTCTCGCTCAAGTAGTCAAGCACAAACTTCGACCTAAATTAGGGAGTGGGCTAGCTACCTCTAAAGGGCTGTTGGCAAAATAGGGCTGCAAATAATGTAGCAACAGGCACAATTAGAACCGAGGCTAGACAACCAACCCTTGTTTAACATCGTTAGAGGTCGTGAGGAAATGGATGTGTCTGATGTCATCACAAGTATTTTTTCCATTAATTCAATCTCATAAATTGCCCTTAATTGAAATAGGATCCACCCATTCGTATGTTGCATGTAATATGCCTGATAAATTAGGTGTTGTGGTAGAGGGAACCATTATTGATGTAACCATAGCAAGCTCCTTAGGATAGTCAGTTACTATAAATAAAGTCTATAGGAGATGTCCATTAGAGGTTTAAGAGGTAGTGCCTCTAGTAGACCTTATGGAGTCACCATTTCAGGAGTTTGATTTAATTATAGGTATGGATTGGTTATCAGAACACCAGTTCCCTTCTGGGTTGTTGCATCCTATCAAAACACCTTAGTGGAAGTGAGAGCGAATAACGATGGACTTTGTTAGTGGGTTACCCTTAACACCCACTAAGAAAGATCTAATTTGGGTAATAGTAGACCGGCTGACTAAGTCAACATACATCTTTCCTGTCTATAAAGATTACTCATTGAAAAAACTGGTTAAGTTCTATATTTCCGATATAGTGCGGTTGCATAGGGTGCCCATATCGAATATCTCTAATCAAGATGGAATTGTTAGTTGAATACGATTATTCTATGTGTTATTATTTTATATGTTTTAATGACTATTCGCTCTGATTTTATTATGAAGTGACTCACACTAAGCGTCATAACTCAATCCTCCATTTATTTCCATCCTTATAGATGACCCACCAAGTTAAAACGTGGACGCGACATCCAGAGGGTCTCGGCTCAGTTTTATTTATTGAATTATTTAGGATTATTATTCAATTTATTTAATTATTCAAAGTTTGAATATATTTTGTTTTGAACTATGGCATGGAATTTAGGGTTTAGGTTTTGTTTTTTGTACTGCATGACACATAAATAGAATTTAAGGATGCCACTATACAGTTAATTATAAACCCCCTTTTTATTAAAAATACATACTATTATCACTTTTCCACTGCTAAAAGAGATGAGCTTGGGAAAGCTCAGTGAATACACAAGTACACAACATAAGAAAACACATCAATAATTCACAAACTAAATAACTCACTTATAGACAAATCGCATAAAATAGTTCGCACATAAATAGTTCTACACGTAGGTGGTTTGCATACAATCGGTTGGCATGTCACTAATTCACATATAATCATCCCTGTTTAGTTTAGTGATATATTATCAGTTCGTGAAAATGAAACATAATTAAATAATATACTCATTGGATAAACGGTTCTCCTAAAACACACTCTAAGACTCATAGAGTCACTCAAATGGCCATATAAGTGTAGCACGAATGCTCAGACTCTTCGAAAAACACACCCTTACGATCCCCGGTGAATGAAGCATCACTCAACATTCCTTTCTTTCTCCATCAAATCATTAGGCCATAATGCCCTATCATATTACATAGGTGAGCACTCATGATCCTATGGCAAGCCAACTATATCTAATGGTTCCAAAAATTCACAATGCCAACATATCGTACTAATACACATTTACAGATCACGTCATTTTAGGCTCACAATTTTTAATAGAGCTCACAGTACCACAACACATCATAGAATAGCTTGCAAAATAGAAAATTAGGCATAAAACAACAGCATAGTAGATTTAGGGTTCGCACACCGCATATATATACATTTATATATAATAGATAGAACAAAAATTTTTAATTCAAAGGTATGTAAATATATTTTTTATATTAAAACCCACGCATGCATATATATAATACAAAACCCTTTTAATACAAAGTTATGTACATATATTATTTATAATAACCTTTGCGCATGCATTCATTATATATAACAATTCCCTTTTACATCAATGTCTATATACTACATAAATTAAAAGCCACAAACCTATATATAATATATAACAGTACACACAAATTATATTATATAACAAAATTTAGAGGCCTATATATATATATCATATATTTAACCTAACCCTGGATGCATATGTACATTTTACTTAAGGTTCGCATAGCATGTAAAAACACACGGACTTAGATTCATGCTAGGAGTTCGCACAACACATAGATGAGGTTTGCACAATGCATGGAAGAGGTTCGCACATGCACATGTTCAATTCACGTCAGAAGATAAGGTTCGCATGTCTTACTTGCATTCAGTAGAGTGCTTCCTCGTTTTCAGATGCAGTATATAGTGTACTCACCTTGTTCACCACAATGTCGATTATGTGACCTTTTCCTTCCCTTTGTCTCTACTAGTCGATGCTTCTCCGGTATTTTCAGCTTCGAATGAAAAAATACACATCACATATTGTCTAAAACAATTTAATTCATTCTCTATTCAACAACAGCCCACTACTTACGTTATCTCTTGCAGATTTTTATTATTCTAATACTTACCCCATTTTCTAACTTTTAACCCTCCTAACGTACTTATATTTGTAGATCTAGACAGTTACTTAATTGTTAATCTCACCTAAATCTTTCTTTTAAGAATCAGTCACCGTTCAACGTCTTCTTCAAGAACAAAACCATTTTAAACAACATTTCTTAGCTTCGCCAGCTTTAACCCACTATTTTCATGAAGCCAAATCATAAAAAACAAAGATTATTTATATTTTCTAACTAAACCGTTGATACTTTAGTCAAAAGCATTTCATGCATATTTGATATGAAAATATATTGTTTACCTTCATTCTTGCTATCCTTCATGACTTTCGAGTGGTCCGTTCAATAACCGAACCAAAGTTTAAGAAGAAAAAGTTGGTGAATTACTTGAGAATTTAAAAAAGAAAATGGTGCTTGGTTGCTTAGAAATGTAATGCGCAATAAAATTTTGAAGGAAAATTAACTACCAAATGCAACAGCTTTTGAAATGAAGAAAGTGTAAAAAGAAAGAAAATAATAAAAAAGGAAATTAAAACATGAGAAAAAAATGAGGAGTGACAACTTATATAGGCAAATTCATTTATAAACTTGGTTTATTTATCCTATAGATCCCTCCTAATTCTACTTTTGTTTTAATAAATCCCCCACTAACCATTAGTCCTAATTTACCTATTTAAATTCTCTACTTTGCTATTATTCCTATTTAGTCCTAATTACTAACGTGATTTCTATTTACTCTATTTTTAATCTATAATATAATGTCAATACCATCGATCTGGTTTCCAGGATGTGACAATCTAACGTTGGGATAAAAATGGGTAGGTATGGTTAGAATTAATACATACCTACAAGGCCGAAAAGTATAAAATAAAGTGCTGCAAAGATGGGGAAAGGTATGGATGCAAACACTGCTCCAAATTTTCCTACACAAATTATCATATATGTTAAGATAAATCACTATTTGGATCTAATTTAGTAACTTTTTTAAATTGGAGTCTAAACTTTTTTTTGCCAAAGTTAGGCTTTGAGCTTAGTAAATTGTTCTCACATTGAGACTTGAACAAGGTAATCATTCCCACTTTGGGGGTTGAAATTTTTTATGTCCAAGTTAGTTTTTAAACTTGACAATGGTTCCCATATCGGGGCCTAAACTCTAGGGGCTTTAAGGACTAACTTGAACCAAAAAAATTTCAAACCCTATTGTGAGAACAACTACAAAATTCAAGGTTTAATTTAGATAAAAAAATCCAAGCCTCAAAGTAGAATCAATTGTCAAATTTAAGGTTTAAGGTTCCACAATATGAGAAATTTTGTCAAGTTCAGATACCAAAAAGTAATCTAACCCTTTATATTACCTAAATTTTAATTTATTTCCAACATATATCAATATATGAATATAAGTATGATTGTTCAAATATATATATATAAAAGATCGAGCGTATCAATGTTGGACTTATACCGAATATAGCGAAAAACAACATGAAGCCACCAGATATCTTATGAACTCGGTGACTTCCAACTCGTGTTAATCCTAGGAGTCTGACGTTTTCCCTGAAACATAACTATGATAGCGCCAATGAAGGATTGGTCCTTATTGTAAGGCCAACGAGGCCTTAAGTTGGAGTTTCATAATGTTTGAGTTTAATCTAGGGAGGATTTTCTTCGATTATACGATGGCTTTTGGGTAACTTGTTCTCAGTTTTTCCTCGAGAAGGGCTTGTTTGATTGATAGTTATGTCAAACTATCGTACTTGCTAGCTAATGCCATGTTTAATACGTAAGGCGAAGGAGGAGTCACTAATTCATTGCAATGATGGGTCGTTTAGTATATAGGCGATTGTGTTAAACCATCATTTTTTGATTCAACCAGTTTGATGGATTCCATAGCCAAACATTTTATAAAACTTTGATAGGTTTTAATATTGACATAATAGTAATTTTAGCTCTCGTTGTTTATACATTGTGTCCATTTAATCTTTATTCTAAAAAATTCAACTCCCTAACATTTATATAGTGCAATTTTGTATTTTTAGAGTTTTGCTTTTATTTGTAAGATTCAAGGTTAAATTTTAAACAATAAAAAAAGATAAAATTATTATATTAAATTTTTAGGTTTTTAATTTTAATATATTTTCAATCAAATTTAATTGATAAATTTATTTGTTGAAACCATTTTTTAAATCGAGTTTTGGAAAATGGGAATCGACTTTAGAAAAACGAAACGGGAGTCGCCACCAATCTTTTTAGATGTGATTAGATCACCTTTAAAACATTTTGTTTTAAAATCATTAGTTTTGGTCTACAAAATAAACAGAATGGGTTCGGGAGTCTATTACGTACGAGGAAGGATTAGCACCCTCGTAACGGCCAAAAATTGGTACCTAATTAATTATCAAATGTCTTTAAGGTCGGAAATTTAAAGATTTTAAGATGCAATCCTCTTTAAAATATTTTGATTTTTGAAAATTGGGGTTCACTTGTATCAAAATATTGATACTAAGTTAACCTTTTTTGAAATCCTTATCTCGAAACGACAAAACGCCACATCCAGTAAGTTAGGACACTGCGCTTTGAAATTCCAAGATAGTTGCTCGTATTTGGAAAATCTTAAAAAAACTTAGAAGGGTACTTGACTATTCGAACTCAACGAGAAAAGTTGCAACCCAATAAGTTAGGGCACTACTTTTCTCAAAGCTTCCAAACACCAAGCATTGCCTTTTATTTTTGAAAACTTTGAAGTCTCGTTTTTAAAACCGATGCATGAAGGAGCATATTAACATATCATATGAGATAACATGTTATAATAATAGGTAAGTAAAAGCACAATAGCATGGATATCATACATTAACTAGCATGTATATATATAAGAAATAAAACATGGAAAATTTTAAAATGTGCATAAAACATAATATATCCAAGAAGAATAGGTAAAAACACATAAACATGCAATTCAACATATATCTAAACATATTAATAAATAAAAAATGATGCATGATATACAATTTGATAAAAAAAAATTAAAAATAACAATATGTTAAGCACTTATCATTTAATAAAATTAGGAGACCAACATTTAATATATTGACATAATATAAAAGGTTTAATATATATATTAAAGTATAAAGAAAGGGAGTAATTTTTTAAATGTGTGAATTAAAATCAAATTTTTGACAATGTAACGGCAATATAGTATACATAATAACTTTTGTTTTAGGATTATAATAAAATAAAATATAAATAATATAATATTGTACTATATAAAATATAAGATAATAAACATATTTAATAGTACATGAAAATATAGTTATTAATAATGAATTTTTGAAATAGTATAATAATATATAAAATACTAATTTTATATTTTTGGATAAATATATATGAGTTTTAAAAATATAAAGGAAATAATTAATAGAATGTTTAATATCAATTTAATATGAAAATAATAATGTAAATAACAATAATATAATAATAAATATTTTGCATATAAAAATATGGTAAAATAATTAATATATGATATATGACGTAAAAAACAAATTAAATATATTTATATAATAAAACATATAATAAAAATATATAAATAAGATAAATATCATAAGAAATATTAAACGATGTAATATAGTATGTAATAGAAATACATCAATAAAATATAATGAAATTTAATAAAAAATATATATAAAATAATAATAATATAAGTATTTTTTTATATAAAATGTATACCATATAATAAAATATAAATATAATAGAATAGATATAATATAAAAATATAATAATAATATAATGGATAGTAAAAGAAATAATATGTACCACTTATATAACTAATATTTAAAAATATATAATATGTAAAGTATTTAAAAATAAATTTAAAAATATAAAAAAATAAATTGAACCTGATGAAGGAATTAGGGGTTAATTGCAAAACAAACGAAAACTCTGGGCTTGATTGAAGAGTGCGTTAAATTCAAAAGACTCCTTGGGCAATTAGCCCTAATCCTAAAACGACAGCGTTTCCTCTCACTCAATTTTAAAGCCATTATGAGGATCAAATTGAATAAAATTAAAATATTAGGGCTGAATTAAAAATAAGTAAAATGAAATTATAAAGATTTAAAGGGCGAGAGGACTAATTGAGCAATTAACCCAAGTATCGAAAACACGCGGATCCTCCCCAGGTTACGGGTCAACACGCGGATCTTGAGGCCTTGAAACGACGCCGTTTCGGTCACTAAACGATCACCCCAAAATGACGTCGTTCAGGAAACTTATAAATACAAAAAAAAAACTCTAAAATTTCACTTTAATCTGTGCTTTTAAAAAAATTTAAAAAAAGTCATCTGAAAGAGGAAGGAAAAGAGGCTCTCGGAGCTCTGGCCAAGTCTCCGTCATCAGGCGGTTCACGCGCTTTCAGCGCCCACGCGCCGCCCTTTTCGCCGTTGTACCCAATCTTTAGAGGTTAGAGACCTCGATTTTTGACACAAAATGAAAGGTAAAAACCCTTTTTCGCACTTTAAAACTGTTTATCAACTGTTGATGTATGTACATGCTTTGAACATGAAAAACAAAAGTAGAAGATTCACCTCTTAAAAATTTGCTTGTATTTGCTTTTTTCTGCCCCTTTTCTATTTGTATCGTCTACAAGTTACAAAAGGGGCTTTTATAGCCACTGATTCTATTACATTTTGGGTAAGAAATCTTTTCTTTCCATATCTATTTCGTTCGTTTGCTGCTACTTCTTTCCTTCTTTTGCAGGTAATGCCAAAAAATCCGGCGGTGATGGAGGCTCGACGATGGTGGTGACGAACCAGGTACTGACTGCGCACTGACTTTCGGAGCTGATGGAGGGTTGCTGGAACGATGGGAACTGAAGTGGCGTGACTCTTGGGCTGATTGTGATGCTGCAACGCGAGGGTTTCCCAAGAAACCCTAAGTCTCCTGATTCTTCTAGTTTGGGCTTTGTTGGGCTACTGCTTATTGGGTTTGGGTGTAAACGGGTTTTGGGTAGTTTTGCTGGGTTACGGGTTAATGGGTTAGTGGGCTATAGTATTGGGTATAAGGTTTAAACAAGTTAATTTTGGGCTTGCGGGCTGTTGTAAATGGACTGTATTATAAAATAAACATTCATTTATTATTATTACTTTTTAAGGCCCGGGCAGATTTGGGCTATTACATTATTTTCTTAGCTTTTAAGGTGAAAGAGTCAAAAAAAAAAAACAAAACTAAAAGGAAAATCAAATTATACAAGGTGTAAAAGTTAAAGGTTATTTTTAGAATCAAAACTAAATTGATACAATGTATAAATATTGATTATTAAATTTTTTATTATGCCAATTTTATAAATAAAAAATAAAAAATTTATATAAATAAAAAACAAAATAATTAAATAGTATCTGGTTCAACAGTATTCTAAAAATAATTATATCGTAAGCCTAAATGCATAAAATGTTGTCACATTGCAATATTTTTTGTTGAAGTGTATTTTTAAAAATAATTAAGTTTATGAAAAATATTCTTAATAACAAAGAATATAAAGAAAAAGAAACAAAATTTGTTTGCAAAATATATATAATTATAAGAGTTACAACGTCATCAAAAAAATTTATACCTATGCTATTAATTAAGCGGTCGGGGTAGGTTTTGCTGGGATAGGGGCAGAACATGCAGTTGGATTTTGTTTACCACTAACTTTAGGCTTCACATTCAAACATTGTGATACTGCAGGTCCAGTCGGTCCACCGTGCGTAATTTCAATGTCTGCAAGTTTCACATTTTCACAAGGCAAAGTAGCACTACAAATAATCTTGACAGCTTCAGGACGCGCAGTAGTGCAATGAATGTTTTTGAAACTAATGTTGCTTAGTTTAACTTTTGATTCTTCCTGCATCAACAAAATAATGATTCAATGACCGGCTAACTCTTTTTGCTCTCTTACGATTTTGATAAATATGTACATACGTTTATTTTGCATTTGTTCCATGGGCAATATTTCTGATCAATTATAATAGGAGAACTGACATTGGTCACGGTAATATCCTCAAAGTGAATGTTCAAACAAGTGTCAGGTTCAGCACCTGGCCTGTAACACCCCTTACCCGTATCCAAGGCCGGGCTAAGGTACGAGGCGTTACCAGACAAACATACAAACATTAAACTAAAATACGAGCCATAAAATTTTATTCATATTTCAAAGCGTTCATTCTCTTACACATAATCCCTTATTTGAGTCTACGGAGCCCAAAACATACTTTAGAAAGGGTTTGGGACTAAACCGAGAACTTACGAAAATCCTGGAAATTTCATGCTTTAAGGCTCCACACGCCCGTGTCCCAAAGTCGTGTTCCATACACGGCTGAGACACATGGTCGTGTCTCTGCCTGTGTGGAATATACCTAGGCTATTTTCCAAGCCTTGGTCAACCTTGATCTCTTACACACTTATACAAAATCAAAAGCATATAACATGGTATTCATTTAATGATTAAACATCCTCAATTAAACCACAAACATAGCATTTGTATGTCATCATACATGTGTCTCTCATACTCATTTTACCTTGTTTATTATAGTACCACTTATACATTTATACCAAGATTATCATCTTACCAAATATCTTCAGCTTAATCATCAAGCATTCATATTTAAAGCTAGATCATATCTTTATAAAATACCACGATTCAGATGCGTAGAATAACATGTTTGCCTGAAACATTTCAATTCAATTCCATACCCAACAAGCATTACATTGAGTCTAGTCATATATATATACATGTCATGATACATAACATTCTCTTTTTGTTTTCTTATAAACACATATCATTTATTTCATTATATCACTATTTCATATACCATAGTTTATGTATTCCACATATATTTATTTTCCTCCTCCTCCTCTCTATTCCACATCCTTAATGTATATAGCATTCTTGTAAGTACGATTTCACAATTTACTAATAAATGTTCACATCAAACTGTCCACACGAGTCATAGTCACTTAATTATTTATAATTTGAGCTACAGAGCTCCAAATTAAGATCCGTAAATTACCCCTGAAACTAAACTCACATATCTTTCCACCATAAAATTTTCATAATTTTCAGTTTAGCCAATTAGTACAGTTTATTCATTAAAATTTCCCCTATTTCACTTTCTGACAGTTCTGACCTCTATTCACTAAAAAATAATTATCTCACAGTAAAGAACTCAGATAATGTTCTTGTTGATTTATCTTGAAAATAGACTCATTATGGATTTTAAAAATATAATTTTTAGCCTATAATTATTTTTCTCCAAATATTTGTGATTTTCCAAAGTCAGAACAGGGGATCACGAAATCATTCTGAATCAGTCTCACAAAAACATAAATATCTCAAAATATAGAACTCCTTTGCTTTCTATGTTTCTTTTATATGAAAATAGACGCATTAAGCTTTAATTTTATATCACATTCAGTCTCTGATTCAATTTATACTACTTTTGGTGATTTTTCAAAATCACGTCACTGCTACTGTCCAAAACAGTTTTATTGCTAATTCACTCTTTCACACTTTCTTTGTATTAACCTCATTTTAACATACATATCACAAATCATTTTCACCACATTTCATACAACACAAGTATAGGCCCATGATCACAAGGTCACCATAAAATCATCCTCATGTTTAACTTACTTGTTTATAAGTTTACCACATTCTGCTCACTTAATGAACACATCATTCACATAACCAAGTTCCTGCACTTATTCATCACAAAACTCACAAAGCAATACATAGAGAGTCTCCCGTTGAACACTTTGGATCAATCCTCGATACTTGGTGGTTTCAGCACATAGCTCCACCCATCATATAGTTCGACTCTCTTGTACACATGGTGAACACTTAGTACCACCCATGTGACCTAGCCAGTTTATCTCGTAGCTCTCTTGTCTACATGGTGTCCTTCACTTGGAACCACGCATGCGACCTAGCTACATATATCCCGTAGCTCTCTTGTCTACATGGTGTACACATAGTATCACCCATGCGACCTAGCTACATCATAATGTCTTGTAGCTCTCTTGTACACATGATGTGCACTCAGCACTATACATGTGACCTAGCTACATACCATCTGTATCATCCAATCTTTCCGAAGGTTCAACCGGGATTTCTCTCTCTTTTCCAACAATTTCACCAATCAAGTAATTATCCACAAACATATTTCCAATATTTTTATAAAATATCATTATACAAGTAATAGTGATGTATTACTTACATATAAACTTACATCTCATTTAATATCAACGCAATAACATTAAATTACACATTGTCTTATTAAAATCATATGAACTTACAATTTCCCATAATATCCATAATCATAGAAATCACATTTATGTATGATAATTCAATGCACTTCATGTACCATAGACATATTTTTAAATCAATTCATAAACTTGGCACCATAATCATTTAATTTAACATAATTCAATTAATTCACTAAATTTAACTTTCAAATATAAATTACAGCATTATTGTTGTATTATTATCATACCAACTTACATACTTTCAACACCTCGGAGATCATAGTAAATATATCTATTTTACATTGAAACATGCATAAATTAATGCTTATTATACATATGAACTTACCTTGATATTAAAACGGCCATTTTACCAACTTTCTCAATTTTCGATTTTTCTCTCATTCTAGGTTCAAATCTCGTTTTCCGGGATCTAAAACATCACATTTTACTTATTTAATTAATGTACTATTCAAAACAGTCCTTAACTCAAACTTTGGAAAAATTACAAATTTGCCCCTAAACTTTTGCATATTTACACTTTTGCCATTAGGCTCGGGAATTAAAATTCATCCCTTATTCTTATGTTTTATGACATGATGATCACTTTTCCCTTCTATGGCAACATCAAATTCTCACTCTAACATATACTTATGACTATTAGGTATTTTTACCAATTAAGCCCTTTTGCTCGTTTTCACTTAAAACCGAGTAGCACAAGTTGTCTAGCATAATTTAAAACCTCATATTGTATGATAAAACACCAGAATACACAAATTTTACCTATGGGTATTTTTCCAAATATGAACCCTAGGTTGAATTATTGCTAGCATAAGCTAAATCAAGTTACCGGGACTCAAAAAACGTAAAGAACTTGAAAAACGGGGTTAGAACGGACTTACAATTGAGCTTGGGAAGCTTGAAAACCCTAGCCATGGAGTCCCCTTGGTATACACGTCCATGGTGAAGAAGATGAGCAAAATTGGCTTTTAATTTTGTATTTTAATTCATTTTACCCCTAAATGACCAAAATACCCTTACTACTAAACTTTCCAAAAATTCCATCCATGTCCAATTTTTGTCCATAACTTTGAAATTGGTCAAATTGCTATTTAAGACCTCCTAATTAATATTTCAAATCAATTTCATACTAGAAACTTCTAGAATGCAAGTTTTGCAACTTATTCAATTTAGTACCTAACTTCGAATTAAGCACTTTATGCATAGAATTTCTTCACGAAATTTTCACACAATCATGCAATCATATCATAGACCTCAAAATAATCATAAAAAATTTATTTATATCTCAGATTTTGTGGTCCCGAAACCTCTGTTCCAACTAGACCCAATTTTGGGCTATTACATGGCCAAGTTTTGATTCTAACACCATTGGAAGTATTAGTCATGGTGCAATTTTTTAATGTAACTCCATCAACTGGTTCTTCATTTTTAAACAATCCGAGACTACCAATACTAATACCATGTCCTGGTCCACAAGTTACTCCATTGATAACCAAATTTTTGGAACCATCCCTAATTGAAACACAATCATCACCAGTTTTTATCTCTGAGTTAAGAACATTGACCCCATCTGATCTCCCAATGTGAATCCCATCTGTGTTTGGGCTTTCGTCAGGTGCAGATACGGTGAAATGTTCGAAAGTAATGTTTTTGCATCCTAGAACATTAGCCTGGAACTGCTTGCTGTCTTTGGTAGTTATATCTTGTATCATTGCGTTGGTTAAAAAATCAAACCTTAGGTTCTGTTTAACTCCAGAATGAAAAAAAAATTTATTACTTAATTCTATTTATAAAAACAAAAGTCATATCTTCTCAATAAGAAAATAACTTACAATAGGAAGTGAACCATAATAAGCATGACCTTTGCAACCTTCCCTTTTATAAGCAGTGGTTCCCTGGCCGTCAAAAACTCCTCCACCAGACAATTTGAAATTTTCAATTCTATTGAAAGAAATCCATTTAGGCTCTTTGAAAGCACCAGGGTCTGCCGGAGCCTTCACAGTGCCTTGAACTTGAAGCTCAATAGGAGCCTTGCAAGGACCATCTAAGGTAGCTGTACTTACAAAATATATCCTTTTAGGAATCACAATTTTTGACGGAGATGTCGAGGCACATGCTTCTTTCCAAGCATCCAACAATGGCTAAAACCAAATAGAAAAATAAAAAAGATCCATATAAAGATAAGAGATTTGGAAAATAGTTATGCATACTTTTATCTACTGACTATAAAGTTTTATGATATTTTGCTTACCTTACTCAAATCTGTTTTCTCGTCTGCCTTTGCACCAAACTTTGTAACAACATCAATAACACCACCACCTCCTCCTCCTTGACCTTCAACGGATGATATGGACAGAAGTACTAGTATTAACATGGATGAAACAAAATTAAATTGAATAGCCATACTTTATTTTTATTCACTACAAAGAGAGAATGATTTCTATCTTTTGTTTTGTTTCAAACCATCTTATATAGATAGAGTAAGGCCAAATTACAACCAGCTAAACATTTTCTATTTTAATTAGCATGGGCAAATAATATCACCAAGTTTTGCTTACTATAGCACTTCTTTTTCTTTTTGGAAGCAATTAACTCGTTAATTTGCCAACAAACTTGATATAGTAAAAATAATTAACTAACATGTGACTTAATATAACTAGTTAAGGTTTCTATATATAAATGAAAATGATGAATAAAATTATCGACTTAGCTCGATTGGCATCGACCTTGTTGTACATGCAGGAGACCGTGGGTTCGAGCATGTTGAAGGGCATTAATGATCTCCTATATTAAGGGTAGGGGAGGAGTTATGAGTAGTTCTAGGAAATGTATAAAAAAAACGATGAGTAAAATTATCCATTACTAATTTCTTTTCTATATTGTATTAATAACTTATTATATGGTTAGATATAGATAATTAAATATGTATGTTTAATAGTATTCAAAATTATAGAATTTTATTAATTTGAAATATTTTAAAAAATAAAAAATTATTAATAATATAATAATATTAAGCTTGACTTAAGTTAATTTTTATATAAAAATAAAATCACCCATAAAGGTTAAGTCATTCTAGAGTGAAAGAAAAAGGGCTTATTTTTCGTTGTCTTGTAAGTTATTTTCCATTGACCAAACTGTTTTCCATGAGACAAACACAATAAAATGTAAAAAATATTTTTCGGAAACCATTTTCAATGAAACAAACAGAACCTGCTGTAATAGCCCAAATTTACTCGGGCCCATGAAATGAGATAAACGAAATTGAAAATAAAAGTCCATGTTAATGTCCAACTTACAATAAACAAGCCTAAAGGCCCGATATCCCAAACTCGGTAGCCCAACTGGTTTAAACCAGAATACCTAAGCTACCCCAATACCCGGTTACACCCAACCCACAAATGGGCAGGCCCAAGGAGGCCCAAACTACAAACAGAAAACGGAAGACCTAGGGTTCCTGAAACCCTAGGCGCCGCAAACGCTAGAGGAAGGTTCCAAAATTCGCGCCGCAGGTACGCCAATCGTCACACCCTTTTTTGCACCGTTACAATGGCCTTCATCGACGCCTCCATCAGTGCTGTGATTCCAGGCTCCGTATCATGCCGTGATCGGCCCACGAATCAACGCCAGCGCATTCACCGCCAAATTTCTCGTTGACACCTGCAAAAAAAGAAAGAAAAGCATAGCAAACATGGCAAGAATCGAGCAGAGAATATACAAACTTGTAAATAGAGGCTATAAAAGCCAAATAATTTCACTGTAACAAGGACTTTTTTTTTTTGAATACATACGAAAATAGATAAAAAATAGGCAAACGATTGATACACATATAGACAGAGATACACACGCATATATATACACAGAAGAAAGAAATAAGAGCGGTTTATTTTCTGAAAAAAGGTGATTGAGCTACATATTTTTTATAGTTTATTATCTCTGTTCAACACATATAAATTGTTTTTTTATATATAAAGGGGAAGAGTTTACTCGAGATCTGCCCGAAAAAACGAAGGCTTTAAGCCTTCCAAACCGCCGTGTATGGCGGCGCGTGTGGTGCGTGTGCGCGTGCGGCCCAGTTGCCAGAGGCCGGAGCTAGAGGGCTCCTCTTTTCTCCTCTGTCAGAGAATATTAGGTTTTTTTTTAGAAAACTGATTGTGAAATGAATTTTGGGCTAAAATTTGACATATATAGCATTACAAAAATGACGTCGTTTTGCTTAGTTTAATAAGCACTAAAACAACACTGTTTAAATGAAGGATCCGCTCGTTGACCTGTGACCCGTGGAGGATCCGCGCATTTTTAGTAAAATGCCTAATTGCCCAATTGATCTTTCTGCAATTTTAATATTTACAATTTCATTTTATTTTTATTAAAATTTGGCCCAAACCTTTTATTTTTGTTTCAGTTTAGTCCTAATGGCTATTATAAAACCTATTTCGAGACGACGTCGTTTTGGGAATAGGGTTGAATTACCGAGTGAGCCCCTCGGCTTTTAGTGTGTGTTTCAATTAGGCCCAAATTTTTCTATTTATTTGTAATTAACCCCAGATTCTTTAATTAAATTCAATTTTAAGCCTTTTTATATATTTAATTTATTTTAAAAACTATATGTATTATTTATTTTTTTAGTTATATATAAAAATAGTATATATTATTTTTAAATTATATGTTATTTTATCATATTATTTATATTTCATTATATTTTATATTTTATTACATATCATATTTTATTATGTATTATTCACTATATCCTTTTATTATATATATTATTTCATTATTTATTATTTATTGGTATATAAAAATTAAAAATTGTAAATTATTATAAACTAATACATATATTATTATATATTTAATGTCTAATATTTTAAAATTTACTACAAAATTTTATTCCAATTTAACATATTAGTATTTTTTATAAGTATATTAAGTTATTATATCATGTAGTGTATTATGTATATATATATTATCTCTAAAAAACTCACCTTCATCATTTATACTTTGTTTTATTTTTTTTAAAAAATTTATTTAGGTTCTTATCTTTATTTTTTTTATTTATATGTTGATAATTTTATTTATTTATCTTTTTGTATTTACTTAATATTGTTTTAAAATGGTAATGACATCTCACCACCTATTTGTTATTTTTATATTTATTGCTTACCATATTTGCATAAAAATTGATTATTTATGTTGTTTTAAGTTATATTTCCATAGAATATTGTTATATATTATGTATATTGCTAGATTCATTGTTTTCTATGCTATATTTTGCATGAAATATTATTATGTATGTACTATGTAACCTATACTGTTATTTTCATTGTTTTTTCCATGATTATAACTCCATGAAATGAGAATGTATAGTATAATTTACGTCGTCATTCATCATTTACCATATTATATTTGTATGAAGTGTTAAAGTATGTAGTTTATATTGTTTAGTATTGATATCGTAGTATGTTAAATGCATCATCGTTTTTCTTAAAAAAAATTTATTTCATTTAATCTAAAAATTTTTAAAGATGAGGCAATGTTTTGATATTTAGGAATTCGGGAAGAAGTGCCCTAACATGCTGGGTTGCGATTTCTCGTTTGTCTAAATGTCTAAAGATATCCTTTTAAATAGATTTTGTAAAACACGAGATGATTTCAGTTACAAAAGCTTAAAAATATCGTATCCAATCATGCTGGATGTGATGTTTGTATTCTTTTGGAGCGAAGGAATCTTGATTTTTTAAAAATTAAAATATTATGTTTTAAAGAGAGATCCTATTTGTAAATCATTTCAAAATTTTGACATTAAGACAGAAAAATATTCAATTTGGTACCGATTTTGGGCGCAGCGAGGGTACTAATCCTTCCTTGCGCGTAACCGACTCCCGAACCCGTTTTCTCATGATTTTGTAGAACAAAATATTTTATAAGGTGATCCAATCACACCTAGAAAGGTTTGTGGCGACTCCCTTTTTTTCAAAATTCTCGCTTTTAAAAAGGGAGGTTTCGATAGTTTGGCGACTCCGCTGGGGACAATAAGAGAATTAAGCCAAGAAACTGATTATTTTCTGTCTTAATGTCGGAAGTTTGGAAAATTTTAAAAATTGATCCTTTTTGCATGTGTGCTGCATATGTTTGTTATCTTGTTGCCGTACATTGCATTTGCATGACCACTGTGGTCGCACCCCTAAGTGGGAGTGAGAAGCTACACTTTCGTGAGGTTTTCAGCTCCGTATGAGATAGTGGATTGCTTCCGGGATACTGTACCTATGTCTTCGTGAGATTTTCATCTCAATATGGCCATAGGGAAATGTGTCCCCCTGAACTGAACTTGGTCTATATGAGCCTATAATGGGTAAAGACCGAGGAATCTGCTGGTTCAGGTACCCTTACTTTAGAACTAAAACGCACGCTTATAGTGAACTTTAAGTGCTTACCCTAGGGAGTATAGTGACAGCATTTAGTAAATTTACCCTTATAGGTACTTGTTTATTATACTTTTATATATGATACTAACTTATTTTATTTTGCTATCATTGCATGACATTCAGCATTTAAGGGTGTTGATTCACGGTTCAATTTCTAGATTAGAAAGTTTTGTAATGAGGAACGAAAATCTTGATAAAGTGGAGGACAATGCCTCTGTTTGTACCTGGTCAAAGGAAACCTAGTTAGAGAAAGGAGATAGTATTACCGAGGGGTATACATCAGAGTTATGGGACTTCAACTCGTATTAATTCGACACAGAATGAGTTTCAGGAGTTGAGAGATATTTGGGCCCAATGGGATGACGAGGCTAAGTAGTTTTTCTACCAGAATTATAGAGATCTTCCCCATTTGCTAGACATCAAGGTGGATAAGCATCTATTTCAAGCCAGGGTACAATTTTGGAATCCTACTTATAGTTGTTTTACATTTGGAGAGGTAGACTTAGTACCTACTTTGGAGGAGTATACGACCCTGTTTCGCTGTCTAAAAATTCAAGGTAACAAAGCTTATGTTAGGCCTGCTAATCTCCCAACTTTCGTAAAGAAATTAATGATGATTACAGGGGTAAGTGAACAGTGAGCCACAGCTCCAATCCAACAAAAGGGTGATAGTAAATGCATTCCGTGGGCAAGTTTGAGGGATTTGATATTGGCACACCCAGATGTGAAAAAGAGGGTTGATGTCCTGGCCTTAAGTATGTATGGTTTGGTGATTTTCCCAAAAGCCATGGGGCACATAGATGAGGCAGTTGCAGATTTATTTGATCGACTTAGTAAACAGAATACACCTGTACCTGCAATCCTAGCCGAGACGTTTAGATCCTTGAGCGCATGTCGGAGAGCTGGTGAAGGTAGATTCATTGGATGTGCACAGTTGTTGTTAGTATGGTTCGACAATTACTTTTGGAAAGTTGATAGGGTTCCTTGCCGAGTTTTTTTGAGGATTATTCTCCTTTAAGGGAAGCAGCAGTTACACAGAGGAGACACGACATTACAGAGGAAAGGTGGATAGAAATACTTCAGAATCTCTGAGAGAAAGATGTAATGTGGAAAGCCCCTTGGATGATTCCTAATGAAGTCCTTTATCATTGTGGAAATTTTGATTGGGCACCTCTTCCTGGAATTTAGGGAGTTATTGGCTATGCACCATTACTCGTCCTAAGGTAATACAAGGCGGAGCAATTTATACTGGCAACACAAGGGCTAGCTCAGAGTGATTTCTGATATAAGGGGGATCATTATAAGAAGAAGATGCGAGAAATTTTCGAGGCTTGGAAGAAGGTTTGCTGTGTGGAGATTTTGACGAAAGGTCCGGCGACAACTCTTGAATATAAAAGGGTGGTTTAGTAAGAGGGTCAATGATAATATCTCTAGATTGAGTTTAGGGGTTGCTCGATCGATGGAGGAGAGTTTACGAGTGATTCCATCAGAGTTGGAAGTTATAAAGCAGGAGTTTGAAAGGAAGAATTTAGAGCTTGGAAGAAAAATGGAGAAGCTTGAGGAGTAGAAGATGTACCTGAGCTTAGACTCCGATGTTCATAAAATTGAGGTTGAAAAAGAGAGGAAAGAAAAGAGGAAGATTGAGGAAGACCGATATGACTTGAAGACGCAATATAAGAGGATACAGCTATCATTGAAGAGAGCTAGATTGGGGAAGTCTTCAGAGCAGTGGCAACAAGAGGTTCAAGAAGAAAGGGCCAAAGCCGAGTATTGGGAGAAGAAGTTCCAAAAGATACAGGCGCGTAATCAGGCCCTAGAGAAGGAAAATCAAGGATTAAACACTAAGGTGATTGAGCTTGGATGATCTCTTCATCATCATCGAAGTTGTAACTATGTGGTCGAGTTAAATGCAAGCCAGGATAAGATTGAGGAAATGAAGCACAATATTAGAAGGTTGGAAGCGGCACTATTGGACTGTGAGCTATGGATTGAGCAACTCGAGGCAAAAGAAGAACATTGGAAGGGAGAGTTCACCATTTTCAGGATCAAGTCAGAGATAGAGACTATCTCATGGGAGAAGCTATAGTACAGATTCAAGAGGTTGCTGATTATTTGCAAGACCTGGCGGCACAAGCTAATGTATTAAGTACAAAGTATGAGTTAGTGTCAGATAGAGGTCTAGAATTAGCTTTGTTAGTGGATAGGGTTAAAACTTTGGGTCTGAGGGCAAAGGCGTATTTGTAATTCGTTTTGTGTAAAGATTTTTGTTTCTTAAATAATGTTTTCTAAAAGAAACTGAATCAGAATCGATATCTTTTTACATTCATGCATTTACATCTCATCGCATCATATGTATTCAAATTTATAGAAAGATCCTAATTAGCTAAAATTAATAGGGAGAAAAAAGAGAGTGAGAAAAAGAAATCTGGAAGCAACACATCCTTACGGTACACGCACTAAGACAAAGAATATGGATCAAAGACTTGGGTAGATCCAGAAAGAAATGCAGGAGCAATTACAGTAACAATTGATGAAAATCCAATAGGGGAGCTCAAAGGAATATGATGGCTGAGATGGCTCAGCTGTTGAGGGGGACAACGGATAAAGGGAAGGCCCCTAAGACTATCACTAAAGAGGATAACGAGGGTCATCCTCTTGGTTTTACTCCACCTCATGTGCAGACTCAACCTGAGGCATATCCCCGAGGGCCGTCCATCACAATAAGGCCTTAACAGGGACAAGTTAATGCTGGAATGCCCATGAACTTTCAAACTGGTTCGAGATTCAACCCAGGAGATAATCCTACCAATCCAGTCATCTCTGATTTAGATATAGTAGAGAAGGAAGAGATGAGACTCGAATCATCAAGGCAATTAGAGGGACGTTGTAGATGGTTAGAGGAGAAATTTAAGGCATTGGAAAATGCTGATAATCGTCAGGGAATTGATGCCAAAGACTTGAGTTTGGTCCCAGATTTGGTGCTTCCTCATAAGTTCAAGATGCCAGAGTTTGAGAAGTACAATGGGACTACTTGCCCTGAAGCCCATATCACCATGTTCTGCAGACGGATGACTAGCTATGCAAACAATGATCAATTATTGATCCATTGTTTTTAGGATAGTTTGGTTGGGGCAGCTGCTAGGTGGTATAATCAACTGAGTCGCGCAAGGATCGGTTCTTGGAGAAATTTAGCGCAAACCTTTATGTAGCAATATAATCATGTGACTGACATGACTCCTGATAGAATCTCTTTGCAAAATATGGAAAAGAAGCCTAATGAGAGCTTTAGGCAATATGCACAGAGGTGGAGGGAGGTTGCCATGCAAGTTCAACCACCGCTCTTGGAGACAGAAACTACCATGCTGTTCATCAACACTTTGAAGGCCCATTCATTACTCACATGATTGGAAGTACCACCAAGAGTTTTGCTGATATAGTTATGGCAGGAGAAATGATTGAAAATGCCATAAGGGGTGGCAAGATAGAGGAGGAAGATGTTAAAAGATCGGCCCCAAGAAGGAAAGACAATGAGGAGAACAATATGAATAGTTATAATTCGAAGGCAATTACTCTTAGTCAGCCTAGAGCAACTACAGTTGGGCAACAAGATTCTTAAAAGCAGGGATCTGGTTTGAGACAAAATTTTGAAAAGGTCTCATTTATGCCTATTCCAGTGACATATCGAGAGCTTTATCAAAGTTTATTCAATGCGCATGCAATAGCTCCTTTTCATTTGAAACTGTTACAACCCCTATATCCCAAATGGTATGATACAAATGCCAAATATGAATACCATGCAGGGATATCGGGGCATTCAATTGAAAATTGCACTGGTTTTAAAAAGGTAGTGGAAAGACTAATCAAGATGGGGGTCGTAAAATTTGACGACACCCCTAGTACAGAGAACCCGTTGCCAAATCATGGTGATCAAGGGGTAAACACAATTGGGGACACTGACATGAGAAAGATCAAAGAGGATGTGACCAAGGTGAAAATACCGATGAAAATGATTTGGGAAGAAATGGTGAACAGAGAGATGATAATCTTTAAAGAAAGGAATAAAGGAGTAAGGGACTACTGTGAGTTCCATGCTAAAAAGGGGCACGAGATCTAGGAATGTGACGAGTTTAAGGCCTTGGTACAAAGCCTTATGGATAATAAAGAGTTGGAATTTTATGATGCTGGCTCAGATGAAAGACGTATATGCACATTAGAAGGTGGACCGAAGAATCAAAACCGGCCAAGGATCATTATTTCTTTACCAATAAATAATGAAGTTGAAATACCAACGGTACTGAAAGTCATTATTCATAAACTTGTTTCTTTTCCTTACAAGGATAACAAGAGAGTACCTTGGAATTATAACTGCAATGTGACAATGCTGGAGAAGGAGGATATAGCTAGTGCCTCTAAGGAAGTTCGAGATGAGGGTTCTTATACACGTAGTGGGAAGTGTTATGATGCATAATGCGTCAGAGTTGAGCCCGCAAAAGCAAAAGATTTTGACAAAGGAAAAGGGACTGAAATACTGGTTAATGAGCCAGTGAAGGAAGAAGAAGCCAGAAAATTTCTAAAATTCTTGAAACACAGTGAGTATAGCGTAGTTGAGCAATTGCGCAAACAACTAGCTCGTATATCAATACTGGCTTTTCTTCTGAGTTCAGAGGTACATCGTGAGGCGTTAATGAAAGTGCTCAACGAGACTTATGTTACTAATGATATATCCGTCAACAAGTTGGATTGATTGGTTAGTAACATAAGTGCTAAAAATTTTATTTATTTCAACGATGATGAAATTCCACCTAGAGGCTTGGGATCAGCTAAGGCTTTGCACATTACCACTCGTTGCAAAGGATATACATCGTCGAGTGTGCTTATTGATAATGGGTCAGCCTTAAATGTCATGTCGTTGTCCACATTGAGCAAATTACCCATTGACAGTTCTCACATGAAAACATGCCATAATGTAGTGAGAGCATTTGATGGCTCGGAGAGAAAGCTCACGGGAAGAATTGATATTCCTTTGATGATTGGGCCAAACACGTATGAGGTGGACTTTTTAGTGATGGACATCAAGCCCTCTTACAATTTCCTGTTGGGGAGGCCTTGGATACATTCGGTAGGAGCAATGTCCTCATCTCTAGACCAAAAATTGAAATTAGTAGCTGATGGACGGTTTGTCACCATAAAAGCGGAGGAGAACATTATAGAAACAGTTACCAGTGACGCACCCTATGTAGAAGCAAATGAGGAGGCCATTGAATGCTCTTTCCGTTCATTAGAATTTGGCAATGCAACATTCATCTCAGAGGGGAATGAGGTGCCGGTGCCCAGGATATCCAGAACCACAAGAATGGGTTTGCAGATGACAGTGGGGAAAGGAGCCTTGCCAGGAAAAGGATTGGAAAGATATCTCCAAGGAGGGATTCAAGGCCCTGAACTAAAGGAGAAAAGAGACCGTTTTGGCTTGGGTTTCAGGCCAGATTACAAGCAGAGGAGGAAAGAAATAGAAAAGCGCCAAGAAAGAAGAAGGGCGCGTTTAGATGGAAGAGAGGTAGAGTGGGAACTGATGACATTCCCCTATATATCTCAAACCTTTATATCAGGAGGGATGATTCACCCTGAGAGAGGATTGCTCGAAAAAGGAGGTTATCACATCAATGATGTGCATAATGAAGAGTCTGAACCAGGAAACCTTGAAGGCATTTGCCCTTACGAACCGGGAAGCTCTTTAAACAATTGGGTTGCAGAAGAACTTCCTGTAGTTTTTAAAGATTCTTCAGAGTAATTTTCAGAACACTCTTATTGCTCTAAAGCCTAGGAGTAGTAAGATTCCATTTGTAAAATAGGCTCATGTTCGGATATTTACATTTCAATAAAACGCAACTTTTGTTTTCGATTCAAGTGAACATTCTTTTGACATTTAAATTCTTTCAAGTTTTTTTCCATTTCATTCATAACATATAAATAAATTCATTCATTCTTTGTACACTCTTTCGTACCCCGCAGGCCTCTGGATATCAATGACATGAGCACTGATACTACGAATCCTAGATTCTCTTTTGACCAAGACATGTGTTTAGAAGAACTTCAGGATTTTGAAGATGAAAGGTATGTCTCCAGATCTGTTGAGAATGGTGAAACAAGAGGAGAAACAAATCCTACCCCATGAGAAAGAGGCAATAGAGAATGTAGCCTTGGAGGAAGGGAAGGAGGTGAAAATTGGCACACATATTGCTAAGGAAACGAGACAAGGCCTTGTTGAGCTACTACAGGAATTCAAAGATATCTTTGCATGGTCATATGAGGATATGTCGTGGTTGAATACTGATATCGTGGTTCATCATCTCCCTATAAGACAAGATTGCAAGCCAGTCCAACAAAAATTGCGAAGGATGAGGCCTGATATTGTGCTGAAAATAAAAGATGAACTCAAAAAGCAGTTTGATGCTGGATTCCTACAAGAGGTTAAGTACTCAGAATGGGTGGCAAACATTGTGCCTGTCCCTAAGAAGGATGGGAAGGTACGAATGTGTGTTGATTACAGAGATCTGAATAAAGCTAGCCCAAAGGACAACTTTCCTTTACCGCACATTGACACTTTGGTGGACAATACAGCAGGATATTCGTTGTTCTCCTTTATGGATGGTTTCTATGGATACAATCAGATAAAGATTCTTCCTGAAGACATCGATAAAACCACCTTTATAACATTGTGGGGCACCTTTTGTTACAAGGTAATGCTGTTCGGGCTAAAGAATGCAGGGGCAACATACCAAAGGGCTATGGTGACTTTATTTCATGATATGATGCATAAGGAGATTGAGGTGTATGTTGATGACATGATTGCTAAATCTCGAGCAAAGATGGAGCATATTGAGGTCTTGAGGAAGTTGTTCCTGAGATTAAGGAAATTTCAGTTGAAGCTTAATCCGAAAAAGTGCATCTTCGGAGCTAGGTCGGGGAAGTTATTGGGCTTTGTGGTCAGCAAAAAGGGAATAGAAGTTGAATCAGACAATGTTAGAGCCATACGAGAATTGCCTCCGCCACGTACTCAGAAGGAAGTTTGGGGTTTTCTTGAAAGATTAAATTATATTGCTCAGTTTATTTCACAATTAACCGAGAAATGTGATCCCTTATTTCGCCTCCTTAGAAAACACAACCAAGGTACTTGGGATGAGGAATGCCAGAATGCTTTTGATAAGGTTAAGCAATACTTGTTAAACACTCCAGTGTTATCTCCACCTAGTCCAGATAGACCATTAATTCTGTACTTATTAGTGTTTAGTAATTCTATGGGATGTGTGCTTGGCCAACATGATTAGTCAGGAAGACAAGAGAAGGCAATATATTACCTTAGTAAGAAATTCATAGAGTGTGAGATGAGATATTTGCCAATTGAGAAATTGTGTTGTGCTTTAATCTGGACGACTCGAAGGTTGAGGGAATATATGTTATATCATACGACTTGGCTAATTTCAAAACTTGATCCATTAAAGTACATGATGGAGTCAACAGCCCTAAATGGAAGAATGGCAAGGTGGTAGATACTGCTTTCAGAATTTGATATAGTCTATGTAAGTCAAAAGGCTATAAAAGGGAGCACGATAGCAGAATTTTTGTCGAGTAGAGCTCTAGAAGATTATGAGCCATTAAGCTTTGATTTCCCTAATGAGGAGTTGATGTACGTAGCAACTATTGAAGAATGTCCATGGAAGCTGAACTTTGACGGCGCATCCAATGCGGTAGGAAATGGAATTGGGGTAGTCTTGGTATCCCCAAATGGTGATCATTAACCATTTACATGTAAATTGGATTTTGACTGTACGAACAATATGGCTGAGTATGAAGCAGCATCATGGGGATTCGAGCGGCCAAATAGCGAAAAATTAGAACCCTGGAAGTATATGGAGACTCTACATTGGTGATATACCAGCTTAGGGATGAATGGGAGACAAGGGACTCCAAATTGATTAATTATCGAAATGTAGTTTTGGAGTTACTTGAAGAGTTTGATAACGTCACTTTCAGTTATCTCCCACGTGACGAAAATCAGATGGTAGACGCTTTGGAAACATTGGCTTCCATGATTAAAGCAAATAAAGAAGAGGATGTGAGACCAATTCAGATGAGTATTTCTGAGGTTCTAGCTCAATGCTGTAACATCGAAGAAGAGGAAAAGGATGACCATCCTTGGTATCAAGATATATTACGGTATGTGAGAAATCATGAATATCCTGAACAGGCAACTGAGAATGACAAAAGAACTTTGAGAAGGTTAGCCTGCGAATATGTACTAGATGGGGATATCCTTTATAAAAGGAGGAAAGATCAGGTACTTTTGAGATGCGTTGACGCTGTAGAAGCTAGACAAATCCTGAAAGAAGTACATGAAGGATTTTGTGGTACACATGCTAATGGTTTTACGATGGCAAGACAAATCATGAGGTTTGGATACTATTAGTCTACTGTGGAAGGAGATTGTATTAGTTATGCTAAGAAATGTCATAAATGCCAGATATATGGAGACAAGATCCATGTACCACCTTGACCCTTACATGTTATGACTTCTCCATGGCCCTTCTCCATGTGGGGCATGGATGTCATTAGGCCAATATCCCCAAAAGCTTCGAATGGGCATCATTTCATTTTTGTGGTCATTGACTACTTCACAAAATGGTTAGAGGCAGCTTCATATGCTAGTGTCACCAAGTTGGCAGTAAGTCGTATTTTGAAGAAGGAGATTATTTGTCGGTATGAAATGCCTGAGAGGATTATATCGAATAATGCATTGAACTTGAATAATAGCATGATTGCGGAAGTTTGTAGCCAATTCAAGATCAAACATCATAATTCATCTCCATATCGCCCAAAAATGAATGGGGCAGTGGAAGCTACTAATAAAAATATCACGAAGATAGTGGGGAAAATAACTGAGATCTACAGAGATTGGCATGAGAAATTACCATTTGCACTCTTTGCCTATCGAACGTCCATCAGAACCTCTACGGGGGCAACTCCTTTCTCGTTGGTTTATGGAATGGAGGCAGTGTTACCTATTGAAGTGGAAATACCTTCTCTTTGAATTTTGGCTGAGATAAAACTGGATGAAGCAGAATGGATTCAATCGCGGTATGACTAATTGAACTTGATTGAAGAAAAGAGGCTAAGGGCTATTCGTCATGGTCAGATGTATCAGAAGCGAATGATGCGAGCTTTTGATAAGAAAATTCATCCAAGAGAATTTCACGAAGGGGACCTTGTGCTGAAAAAGATCCTTCCCATACAGAAGGACTTTAGAGGAAAATGGATGCCAAATTGGGAAGGGCCGTATGTTGTGAAGAAGGCTTTCTCTGGTGGTGCTATGATTTTGACAGAAATAGATGGGAAAAGTTTACCCAATCCAGTGAATTCAGACTCAGTCAAGAAGTACTTTGTCTAAAGAAAAGGGAAGACAAGGTGAAAACCCACAAAGGGCGTTTTGAGACTTCAAAAAAAATAGAGAGGCCAAGGTGAAAACCCGCAAAGGGAGCCTTGAGACCAAAGGGGTTTGGAGTTGAAAACCCGAAAGAGCTGCTCAAATATTGAGAAGCATGTAGTGACTTTGCTATACCAGATTTGACGAGAAGTGGAGTATGTTACATACCGGGGCATCAACAAAGTACTTTGGATCTTCTAAACACATGTTAAACTCAAAACAGTCTTTATGGAATTTGTAAACAGAAGCCCAAGCTATGATATGTTGGACTTTGAATTTTTTGTTCTGTTTACTATATTTGGATTCTTTTTCTCCTCAAAGATATGTTTTCAGATTAATTTCCTGTTGTATTCTGAGGATTTATCTAACTATTTTCAAGATCAAATTATTTGTCTTCCATTATTCATAAAGTGTGTTGCATTGAAATAAGGATTGATGAACTAAATATTTTTACAAATGATGATTTGCATATTACTCTGGAAATCTCTAGATAATACGAGAAACTAAAATAGAAAAATTGTTTGAAGAATTCCCATGAGTAAAGGTAGGAGGTACACGAGGAAATTTCTTCTTCAGTCAAAAGGATGATCGGACAATTCAAATAATTCAATCCTAGGAGAGGATTTTCTCCGGCAAGTCGTAACATTCGAAGAATGGTACAACAGGACCAATTGGATTCAAAACGTAGGAGCAAGGCATGATTGATACTTTGAGTAAAATAAAGATGAAACTCGGATGGATGTATGGATAAAGGCGTCCGAAATAGGGGTCATTTTCATAACATTTTGTATCATAATATGTCTAAGTAGGAAAAGTTGACTCATTTAGAGCATGGCATCTTAATCATCAGGCATGAGCATATACGCATCCTACAGGTTATGTCCTTTAGGGGACGATGTAGATCGAAGATAGCATATTTGGCGTCTCTGTATTGTCAGAGAGCAGATCAAAGATAGCAGATTTGGCATCTTTGTCAGAGAGCAGATCGAAGATGACAGATTTGGCGTCTCTGTATTGTTAGAGAGCAGATCGAAGATAGTAGATTCGGCGTTTCTGTATTGTCAGAGAGCAGATCGAAGATAGCAGATTTGGCGTCTCTGTATTGTCAGAGAGTAGATCGAAGATAGCAAATTTGGCATTAGATTTGGCATCTCTGTATTGTCAGAGAGCAGATCAAAGATGCCAGATTTGGCATCTCTGTATTGTCAGAGAGCAGATCAAAGATAGCAGATTTGGCATCTCTGAATTTTCAGAGAGCAGATCGAAGATAATAGATTTGGCGTCTCTATATTGTCAAAGAGCAGATCGAATATAGTAGGTTTGGCATCTCCGCATTTTCAGAGAGCAGATCAAAGATAGCAGATTTGACATTCCTGAGTTACGGTGAAGCAAGCTTGAACCTATCAGAATACCTTTGAGGAAGATGAGGATCAAGATTTGAAGACTTGGCCAGGCCGCGCAACTTTGGTCCTTTTATAATCTTTGCTGTATTCCTGTTACACAGTAATAAGCAAAGAGGGGCAGCTGTAATAGCCCAAATTTACCCGGGCCCATGAAATGAGATAAACTAAATTGAAAATAAAAGTCCATGTTAATGTGCAACTTACAATAAATAGGCCTAAAGGCCTGATAGCCCAAACTCGGTAGCCCAACTAGTTTAAACCAGAATACCTAAGCTACCCCAATACCTAGTTACACACAACCCACAAATGGGCACGGCCCAAGGAGGCCCAAACTACAAATAGAGAATGGAAGACCTAGGGTTTCTAAAACCCTAGGCACCGCAAACGCTAGAAGAAGGTTCCAAAATTCGCGCCGCAGGCACGCCAATCGTCACACCCTTTTTGCGCCGTTCCAATGACATTCATCGACGCCTCCATTAGTGCCGTGATTCTAGGCTCCGTATTGCACCGTGATCGGCACACGAATCAATGCCAGTGCATTCACCGCCAGATTTCTCGTCGACACCTGCAAAAAAAGAAAGGAAAACACAGCAAACATGGCAAGAATCGAGCAGAGAATATACAAACTAGTAAATAGAGGCTATAAAAGCCGAATAATTTCACTGTAACAAGGACCTTTTTTTAATACATACGAAAATAGATACAAAAAATAGGCAAACGATTGATACACATATAGACAGCGAGATACACGCATATATATACCCAGAAGAAAGAAATAAGAGCGGTTTATTTTCTGAAAAAAGGTGATTCAACTACATATTTGTTTATACTTTATTATCTCTGTTCAACACAAATAAATCGTTTTTTTTTAGAAAAGGCTGTTAAGTATTAAGAAGGGGAAGAGTTTACCCGGGATTTTCCCAAAAAAATGAAGGCTTTTAGCCTTCCAAACCGCCGTGTATGGCAGCGCATGTGGCGCATGTGCGCGTGCGGCCCAGTGGCCGGAGGCCGGAGCTGGAGGGCTCCTCTTTTCTCCTCTTTCAGAGAATATTAGGTTTTTTTTTAGAAAACTGATTGTGAAATGAATTTTGGGCTAAAATTTGACATATATAGCATTACAAAAACGACGCCGTTTTGCTTAGTTTAATAAGCACTAAAATGGCACCGTTTAAATGAAGGATTCGCACATTGACTTGTGACCTAAGGACGATCCGCGATTTTTAGTAAAAGGGCTAATTGCCCAATTGATCCTTCCGCATTTTTAATATTTACAATTTCATTTTATTTTTATTAAAATTTGGCCCAAACCTTTTATTTTTGTTTTAATTTAGTCCTAATGGCTATTATAAAGCCTATTTTAGGATGACGTCGTTTTGGGATTAGGGTCGAATTACCCAGTGAGTCCCTCGGCTTTTAGTGCGTGTTTAAATTAGGCCCAAATTTTTCTATTTATTTGTAATTAACCCCAGATTCTTTAATTAAATTTAATTTTAATCCTTTTTATATATTTAATTTATTTTAAAAACTATATGTATTATTTATTTTTTTAGTTATATATAAAAATAGTATATATTATGTAATAGCCCATTTTTTCCCGGCCCATTTCAGTATTTAAAATAATAAACCCCCAAAAAATAAAAATAAAACAAAGTCCAATTCCAGTACAAAATTACAAACATATAATTTGGCCCAATCGGAATGGCCTATTACTTGAAAAGATTTAAGGTCCATCTATAAGCTTGACTCATATGGAAATATAATTTTTAAGGATATGCAATCTTAGATATGGTATGCAATCTTAGATATGATACAATCTTAGATATGATCTTGTAATCTTAGAGATTTAATTTGTAGATATCCTTTATTCTTAACCATTGATGTAATTGATCTGTACCGTTGGATTTGGGGAGCTCAAGTATAAATAGAGGCATCTCTCTTCATTGTAAACACACTTGAGTTTTGGGGAAGCAATAAGAATTCTTGAGAGCATTCACTCAAATTTCTCTCCCTCTTGCGTTCTTACTCTCTGTGGTTTTTTCTTATTTTATTCTTCGTCTATCTTAGTTTTTCAACATTTTTTTATTTTAATTTCTTCATTTTTAAAATATGTATATTTATTCCTATCTTTTATACATTTGATTATGTATTTTATATATTATAATATTTAACCTTTTAAATAGTTTATTTTTAAATATATATTTTCTATGCATGTATATATATTTTATTATCATTTCATGTATTTTGAACTATTGCATTATATTTTTTATAATTTGTAAATGTTCTATTTATTAATTTTTTTTGGTGTATGTCATTTATCTTATTTGTGCATAGTTTCATTTTTTTATGCTATGTTTAATTATTTCTTTTATGTGCTATTTTATAATATATATTGTTATATAATTTTTGCATGTATTATGTTTTTCTTTTAGTTTACTCATGTTTTTATTTGTTTATTATCTTATATTTACCCTAGTATGATTTTTTTTATTAAATGTATGTTCATGTTATTTAGTTTTGTCTTAATGATATTATTTATGTTTGTATGGAAATGTTAGAATATTTTGTACATCTATGCTTCATGATGCATTAATATGTCATCCTAAAATGTCATTTAAAATAATATTCCAAGGTTTTTTTAAAAAAAATATAAAAGGCAATGCTTGATGTTTGGAAACTTCGAGAAATAGTGCCCTAACATGCTGGGTTGCGATTTCCCGTTTGTCTAAATGCCTAAAGTATCCTTCTAAGTAGATTTTGTAAATCACGAGATGATTTCAGTTACGAGAGTTTAAGAATATCGTGTCCTATCATGTTGGATGTGATGTTTGTATTCTTTCGGAGCTAAGGAATTTCAATTTTTTTAACTTAAATAATTCCGGTTTTAAAAAAAGGGATCTTATTTTTTAAATCCTTTCAAATTTTTGACATTAAGACAGAAATCTATTCAATTTGGTACCAATTTTGGGCGTTGCGAGGGTGCTAATCCTTCCTCTTATGTAACCGACTCCCGAACCTATTTTCTTAATTTTCGTAGACCAAAACATTTTATAAGGTGATCCAATCACACCTAAAAAGGTTGGTGGTGACTTCCGTTTTCGTTTTTCAAAAGTCGATCTCTGTTTTTCAAACATCCCTTTAAAAAATGGTTTCGACAGCTTGGCGACTCCGCTGGGGACGTAAGAGAGTCGAGCCAAGAAATTGATTATTTTATGTCATAATGTCGGAAGTTTTGGAAAATTTAAAATTTGATCCTATTTTACATGTGTTTGCTACATATGTTTGTTATCTTATTGTCGTACATTGCATTTGCATGACCGCTGTGGTCACACTCTTAAGTGGGTGTGAGAAGCTACGCTTTTGTAAGGTTTTCACCTTCGTATGAGCTAGTGGATTGCTTCTGGGATACTGTACCTATGTCTTCGTGAGATTTTCATCTCCGTATAGCCATAGGAAATGTGTCCCCCTGAACTGAACTCGGTCTGTATGAGCCTATAATGGGTGAAGACCGAGGAATCTGCTAGTTCAGGTACCCTTGCTTTAAAGCTAAAACTCATATAGTGAACCTTAAAGAGCTTACCCTAGGAAAGATAGTAATAGCCTTTAGTAAGCTACCCTTATAAGTACTTGTTTATCATTTTTATATATTTATGATACTGACCTATTTTTATTTTGCTATCATTGCATGTCATTTGGCATTTAAAGGTATCAATTTACGGTTCGATTTCTGAGTTAGAAAGTTTTGTAATGAGGAACGAATATCTTAATAAAGTGGAGGACAACGCCTCTGTCTATACCTGGTTAGAGAAAACATAGTTAGAGAAAGGAGATAGTGTCACCGAGGGATATACATCAGAGTTGTGGGACTTTACTCGTATCAGTTCGACACAGAATATTTTCGAGAGATGAAGGACATTTAGGCCCAATGGGATGACGAGGCTAGATAACTTTTCTTTCAGACTTATGGAGATATTTCTTATTTGCTAGACATTAAGGTAGATAAGCATCTGTTTCGAGCTATGGTACAGTTTTGGAACCCTACTTATAGTTGTTTTACTTTTGGAGAGGTAGATGTAGTGCTACTTTGGAGGAGTATACAACCTTGTTTCGCTGTCCGAGAATTCAAGGTAACAAAGCTTATGTTAGGCCTGCTAGTCTCCCAATTTTCGTGAGAAAATTAGTGATGATCACAGGGATGAGTGAGCAGTGGGCTGTAGCTCAAGTGCAGCAAAAGGGCGATAGTAAGTGCTTTCCGTGGGCCATTTTGAGGGATCTGATATTGACACACCCAGATGTGAAGAAGAAGGTCAATGTTTTGGCCTTAAGTATTTACGGCTTGGTGATTTTCCCGAAGGCGATAGGGCATATAGATGAGGCAGTCACAGATTTGTTTGATCGTATTGGTAAATAAAACACACCGATGCTAGCAATCCTAGCTGAGACGTTTAGATCTTTGAAGTACATGTCGGAGAGCCGGTGAAGTAGATTCATTAGATGCGCACAGTTGTTAGTATGGTTCCATAGTCACTTTTGGAAGCTTGAGAAGGTTCCTTGCTGAGTGTTCTTTAAGAGTTATTCCCCCTTAAAGGAAAAAACAACTACACCAAGGAGAGACGATATTACAAAAGAAAGGTGGATGGATATTCTTCAGAATCTTCGAGAGGAGGAGGTTTTATGGAAAGCACATTGGATGACTCCTAATGAAGTCCTTTATCGCTGTGGCAATTTTGATTGGGTACTTCTTCCTAGGATTTGGGGAGTCGTTGGCTATGCACCATTACTCATCCTAAGGCAATATAAAGTGGGGCAGTTCAGATAGAGGTTGAGAGTTAGCTTTGTTATTAGATAGGGTTAAGACTCTGGGCCAACGAGCGAAATCGTATTTGTAATTTGTTTTATGAAAAGACTTTTGTTCATTAAATAACATTTTCTAAAATGAAACTGAATCGAGATTGATACCTTTTTGCATTCATGCATTTGCATTACATCAAAGAAAAGGTGTTGATTCAAAATTTGATTCCTAAATAGAATAGTTTGTCATAAGGAAATGAATTTCTTGATAAAATGGATTATAGTGCGGTCGTCTAAATATAGTCCAAATAAACATGACGAGAGAAAGCTGATAGTCCATGGAGGAATACATGATGTAATTGCTAGAGATTCAAGCCAACAAAGATTATCCAAGAGCATGACGAGAGAAAGCCGGAAGTCCACGAAGGAATACATGACTTGATTGCCAACGAAGATTATCCAAGAGCCGGTACCTTTTGATGAGTATCATAGAGATAAGCGAGCAAGAGATCGAGGCTCAGACTAAGCAGCAAGGAGGTAGCAAAGGTATCTTTTAGAGAATTTACAGGATTCGACCATGAAGAAAAGATCAGTGTTTACTTGGACTATGAAGGGCAAGATCACATATGTAATCTATTTTCATGTAAAGAAATATGTTTTATAGAAAAGTTATTCTAATGGAATTGAATTCAAGATCAACATGTCCTTTTCTTTTGAATTCATGCATTTGCATTGCATCAGATCACATGCATTTAAATCCATAAAAAGACCCTAATTAGTTAAAGTTATTAAAAAGAAAAAGAAAAAGAGAGAGAAGACGGTCACGGCTGAGTGAAAAAGAAGTTGAATGGAAATTAACAACGTTCCCTTGCATATCCCCAACTTTTGTGTCAAGAGGGATAGCTTACACGGAGAAGGAAGTGTTTGGAAATGAAAATCATCCCATCAATGTCATACATGAGGAAGGGACCGAACAAAGAAACCTTGAGGGCATTCGCCCTTACAAACCGGGAAGTTCTTTAAACAATTGGACTGGAGAAGAACTTCCTGTAATCTTTAGGAATTTTACGGAGTAATATTCAGAACACTCTTGTTGCTCTAAAGCCTAGGAGTAATGAGATTTCTTTTGAGAAGGGGGCTCATGTTCAGACATTTTTATTTTCAATAAAACATACTTTTATTATTTATCCGAGTAAATATTCTTTCATTTTGATTCTTTTGACCTTTGACATTCTTTATAAATTTTCATTTCATGTAAATAGTCATTCTTGAATTTATTTATTCCTTGTATATTCTTTTGCGTGCCTATCATAGATCCCTAGATATCAATGACACAGGCAACGATACTATAGATTCAGAGTTCCTTTTGAGTGTGATATCTGTTTAGAGGAATCTCAGTACTTTGAAGGTGACAGAAACTGTGACTTGTTTCTGAATTTTTTGAAAATGGTTTTTACCCCATGAAGTGGTGGTAGGAAATATATCCTTAAAGGAAGGAAAGATTGCGAAATTGGAATTAGCTGAGGAGACAAAACAAGACCTTGTTGAGACTATTATGGGAATTTAAAAATGTGGTCCAAAGATGCATGCAGGAGGATTTGTAATTGCCAGGATAAACATGAGGTTTTGGGGCACTGTTGGTCCACCATGGAAAGGGATCGCATCAGTTGTACAATGAATGCCAAATTCAAAGGAGTCAAGACTTATGAGGCACGTATGTTATGGGCCCGAGCTCATCAAAAGTTTCAAGCTGACAATGATTCATCTTTGTGGTTGTCAACTACTCTATTAAGAGGGGGAGATAGCTTCATATGCCAATATTACAAAGTCAAAAGTCATCCATTTCAAAAAAAAAAGATTATATATAACTGCACAATGCCAAAAGTTTGCAGTTTTTCAAAGATAATGCGCCATACCACAGTACAACAAAGGTTGCCAAAAGAAAAGAAAAAAAAAACAAATTACAGAAGATGATCGAAACTTGGTAAAAATTGGCATAAAAAGCTACTACCTACTTTCGATGTTTATGCTGGGGAAAACGGCTTCAAGGATCCCAACTATCATCCTTGGAATGAATGCAGCGCATGGATCTCCTAGGGAGTCTGATATGCTGTCAATAGCTGCATTTGATAGATCAACGTAATAGTTATCAATTTCCCACTATAGTGCATTAGACTATACACAGTCTCTAAAGCTTGAAATGATAGATTCTCTCTTCAAACCAGTTTCTGACAAAGTAGATCATGAGAGAAACTCGCTTAGACTTCTATACAATTTAGAGAAGAGGAAGCCTGATCAAGTCATGGAGATAGCGAGTCTCAGTTCAGTCAAATGATGAACAAATGAGTTGATCAAGTTATCAAGACTTTAGGGATCTCCTGACAACGTGCTACATGGTACTGTCATTGACAAAAAAGTATGCCATCCAAAAAACAATGATTTTTACCTTGGTACCCATGCTGGAATGATTGGAATCACGAGGCAGACCCACTATCATGTTCTCTTAGACCAGGCTGGGTTTACGGCTAATGATCTGCAATATTTTGTTTATTCTCTATCATATATGTATCAAATAAGCACCACAGCCATACTTGTTGTGGCTCCTATTTGCTACGCTCATTTGGCAGCTTCACAATTGGGGGCAATTTATGAAGATTAGGGATGCTTCAGAAACATCATCGAGTCATGGTGGGATGTATGTTCTGGGAGAAATCCCTGTACCTCAGCTTTCCAGATTGAAGGATAAAGTCAGCAACTTCATTCTTGTCTGCTGAGAATCATTGAACCATCTTTTTGTAGGGTTTGACAAACAACAACCAGGACTACTGCTGGGGCAATCCCTTTCTTATGGGTTTATGAATCAAGATTTTTCCTCCAAGCTTTGATAGAGTAAAGAATTGAATACCTCTAGTAAATTTAACTTGAAAGTATTCATCCTAAGAAAATGTACCAAGAATGGATGACACAGACTTATGACAAAGAAGGTTCATCCAAAAGAATTTCATAAAGGAAACCTTGTGCTGAAAGAGATCCTTCCCATACAAAAGGATGCCGAATTGGGAAGGGCCATATGTTGCGAAGAGGGCTTTCTCTAGAGGTGCACTGATGGATAGGAAGAATTTATCTGATGCAGTGAATTCGGACTCGGTCAAGGAGTACTTTGTCTGAAGGAAAAGGGAAGCCAAGGTGAAAACCCACAAAGGGCACTTTGGGACTTCTATTTCAAAAAAAAAAGACAAAAAGAAAAAAATGAGAAAAAAATAAAAATGAGAAAAATTAAAAAAGAAAAATAGAGAGTCCAAGGTGAAAACCCGCAAAGGGCGCCTTGAGACCAAAGGGGTTTTGAGTTGAAAACCCGAAAGGGCAGCTCAAATTTTGAAGAGCACACGTTAATCTTGCTATATCTGATTCAACGAAGAGTGAAGCGCATTGCATATCAGGGCATCAACAAAGTACTTTGGATCTTTTAAACACATGTTGAATTCAAGAAAGTCTTCATGGAGCTGGCATATAAACGCTCAAGTGGCGATATCTAGGGCATCTAACTTTTGTCCTGTTTGCTATCTTTAGATTCTTTTTCTTCTCAAATATAGGCTTTCAGATTAATTTCCTTTGTATTTTTGACAAATTTATTCAAATCTAATTATTCTCAAGATTAAATTCATCTTCCATTATCCTTAAAGTGGTTGGACGTTTTAAGCAATATTGATCTTAAGAAAGGATCATTCCATAAACATCTTTAGTGGGTCACAACATTTGGAGAATGGTACAACAGGACTAAGTTGATTCATCAAGATAAAACTTCGATGAGGGAATAAGTGATGACGTCCGAAATAGGGGTCATATTCATAACATTTTGCATTAGGAGAATTTGACTCACTCCGATCATAGCATCCTAATTATTAGACATGAACTCATATGCATACTACAGGTTATGTCTTTTATGGGGCAATGTAGATCAAAGAAACAAGATTTGGCATCCCTGTATTTATAGGGAACAAATCAAAGATAGCAGATCTGACACTCTTGTGCTTACAGTGAAGCAGATCGAAGATTTCAGCATGGCATCCCTATGTTTATAGGGAACAAGTTGAAGATTTCAGCATGGCATCTCTGTGTTTATAGGGAACAAGTTGAATATAGCAGATTTGGCATCCCTGTGTTTATAGGGAACAAATTGAAGATAGCAGATTTGACATTCCTGTGCTTACAGTGAAGCAGATCGAAGATTTTAGCATGGCATCCCTGTGTTTATAGGGAACAAGTTGAAGATAGCAGATTTGGCATCCTTGTGCTTACAAGGAACAAATTGAAGACATAGCTGATTTGGCTTTCATGGTTTACGCTGAAGCAAATCTAAGATGATTTGGCATCTCTGTAGTGTCAGAGAACAAATCGAAGTTTGGCGTCTCCATATTTGAAGGAGAGCAGACACATAGCAGATCTGGCCTTCATATGATTATACTGAAGCAGATCCAAGGTGATTTGGCATCCTTGTGCTTACAAGGAACAAATCGAAGACATAGCTACTTTGGCTTTCACGTGCTTACGATGAAGCAAATCTAAGATGATTTGGCATCTCTGTATTGTCAGAGAACAAATCAAAGTTTGGCGTCTCCATATTCGATGGAGAGCAGACACATAGCAAATCTGTCCTTCATATGTTTATATTGAAGCAGATCCAAGGTGATTTGGCATCCTTGTGCTTACATGGAACAAATCAAAGACATAGCTGATTTGGCTTTCACGTGCTTACGATGAAGCAAATCTAAGATGATTTGGCATCTCTGTATTGTCAAAGAACAAATCAAAGTTTGGTGTCTCCATATTCGATGGAGGGCAGACACATAGCAGATCTAACCTTCAGATAATTAGACTGAAGCAGATCCAACATGGTTTGGTATCCTTGTGCTTACAAGGAGCAAATCGAAGACATAGTTGATTTGGTTTTCGAGTGCTTATGATAAAGCAAATCTAAGATGATTTGGCATCTCTGTATTGTCAGAAAACATATCAAAGATAACAGATTTGGCGTATCTATATTAGACGGGGAGCAGATTAAAGATAGCAGATATCGCCTTTCTAAGTTGCAGTGAAACAGATTAAAGCCGTCAAGAGGCCATTTAAAGAAGATCAAGGATCAAGAACTCAAGACTTGGCGAGCCCGAGCAAAAGTGGTCCTTTTATAGTCTTTGCTCTATTCCTGTTACACAGCAATGAGCAAAGAGGAGCAGCTGTAGACACTCAATTTTGCCCGGGCCCAGAAATAAGTTCAATTTAAAAAAAAAAAGAAAGTCCAAGTCTAGTACAAAATTACAAACATATAATTTGGCCCAATCGAAATGGCCCATTACTTGAAAAGATTGAAGGTCCATCTATGAGCTTGACTCATATGGAAATATAATCTTTAAGGATATGCAATCTTAGATATGATATGCAATCTTAGATATGATACAATCATAGATATGATATGCAATCTTAGACATGATATGCAATCTTGAAGATCTGACCTTGTAATCTTGGAGATTTAATTTGTAGATATTCTTTAATCTTAACCGTTGATGTAATTATTTGTACCGTTGGATTTGGGGAGGCTCAACTATAAATAGAGGCCTATCCCTTCATTGTAAAACACTTGAGTTTTCGGAAGCAATAAGAATTCTTGAGAGCATTCACTCAAATTTCTCTCCCTCTTGCGTTCTTACTCTTTGTGGTTTGTTCTTATTTTATTCTTCGTCTATCTTAGTTTTTCAACATTCTTTTTATTTTAATTTCTTCATTTTTCAAATATGTATATTTATTCCTATCTTTTATACATTTGATTATGTATTTTATATATTATAATATTTAACCTTTTTATATAGTTTATTTATATATATTTTCTATGCATGTATATATATTATATTATCATTTCATGTATTTTGAACTATTGCAATATATTTTTATAATTTGTAAATGTTCTATTTATTCATTTTTTTAGTGTATGTCATTTAACTTATTTGTGCATAGTTTCAATTTTTTATATTCTATGTTTAATTATTTCTTTTATATGCTATTTTATGATATATATTGTTGTATAACTTTTGCATGTATTATGTTTTTCTTTTAGTTTACTCATATTTTTATTTGTTTATTATCTTATATTTACCCTAGTATGATTTTTTTCATTAAACGTATGTTCAAGTTATTTAGTTTTGTCTTAAGGATATTATTTATGTTTGTATAGAAATGTTAGAATATTTTGTACATCTATGCTTCATGATGCATTAATATGTCATCCTAAATGCATAAAATGTTGTCACAATGTAATATTTTTTGTTGAATTGTATTTTTAAAAATAATTAAGTTTATGAAAAATATTCTTAATAACATAGAATATAAAAAAAAAACCAAAATTTGTTTGCAAAATAAATATAATTATAAGAGTTACAACGTCATCAAAAAAATTATACCTATGCTATTGATTAAGCGGTCGGGGTAGGTTTTGCTGGGATAGGAGCAAAACATGCAGCTGGATTTTGTTTGCCACTAACTTTAGGCTTCACATTCGAACATTGTGATACTGCAGGTCCAGTCGGTCCACCATGCGTAATTTCAATGGTCCAGTCGGTCCACTATGCGTAATTTCAATGTCTGCAAGTTCCACATTTTCACAAGGCAAAGTAGCACTACAAATAATCTTGACAGCTTCTGGACGCGAAGAAGTGCCGTGAATGTTTTTGAAACTAATGTTGCTTAGTTTAACTTTTGATTCTTCCTGCATCAACAAAATAATGATTCAATGACCGGTTAACTCTTTTTGCTCTCTTATGATTTTGATAAATATGTACATACATTTATTTTGCATTTGTTCCATGGGCAATATTTCTGATGAATTATAATAGGAGAACTGACATTGGTCACGGTAATATCCTCAAAGTGAATGTTCGAACAAGTGCCAGGTTCAGCACCTGGCCAAGTTTTGATTCTAACACCATTGGAAGTATTAGTCATGGTGCAATTTTTTACTGCAACTCCATCAACTGGTTCTTCATTTTTAAACAATCCGAGACTACCAATACTGATACCATGTCCTGGTCCACAAGTTACTCCATTAATAACCAAATTTTTGGAACCATCCCCAATTGAAACACAATCATCACCAGTTTTTATCTCCGAGTTAAGAACATTGACCCCATCTGATCTCCCAATGTGAATCCCATCTGTGTTTGGGCTTTCGTCAGGTGTAGATACGGTGAAATGTTCGAAAGTAATGTTTTTGCATCCTAAAACATTAGCCTAGAACTGCTTGCTGTCTTTGGTAGTTATATCTTGTATCATTGCGTTGGTTAAAAAATCAAACCTTAGGTTCTGTTTAATTCCAGAATGAAACAAAAAATAATTATTACTTAATTCTATTTATAAAAAAAAAGTCATAACTTCTCAATAAGAAAGTAACTTACAATAGGAAGTGAACCGCAATAATCATGACCTTTGCAACCTTCCCTTTTATAAGCAGTGGTTCCCTGGCCGTCAAAAACTCCTCCGCCAGACAATTTGAAAATTTCAATTCTATTGAAAGCAATCCATTTAGGCTCCTTGAAAGCACCAGGGTCTGCCGGAGCCTTCACAGTGCCTTGAACTTGAAGCTCAATAGGAGCCTTGAAAGGACCATCTAAGGTAGCTGTACTTAAAAAATATATCCCTTTAGGAATCACAATTTTTGACGGAGATGTGTAGGCACATGCTTCTTTCCAAGCATCCAACAATGGCTAAAACCAAATAAAAAAATAAAAAAGATAAATATAAAGATAAGAGATTTGGAAAATAGTTATGCATACTTTTATCTGCTAACTATAAAGTTATATGATATTTTGCTTACCTTACTCAAATCTGTTTTCTCATCTGCCTTTGCACCAAACTTTGCAACAACATCAATAACACCACCACCTCCTCCTCCTTGACCTTCAACGGATGATATGGACAAAAGTACTAGTATTAACATGGATGAAACAAAATTAAATTGAATAGCCATACTTTATTTTTATTCACTACAAAGAGAGAATGATTTTTGTCTTTTGTTTTGTTTCAAACCATCTTATATAGATAGAGTAAGGCCAAATTACAACCAATTAAACATTTTCTATTTTACTTAGCGTGGGTAAATAATATGACCAAGTTTTGCTTACTATAATTAGCACTTCTTTTTCTTTTTGGAAGCAATTAACTCGTTAATTTGCCAACAAACTTGATATAGTAAAAATAATTAACTAACATATGACTTAAATATAACTATTTAAGGTTTCTATATATAAATGAAAATGATGAATAAAATTGTCGACTTAGCTCGATTGGCATCGACCTTGTTGCACATGCAGGAGACCGTGCATTCGAGCATGTTGAAGGGCATTAATGATATCCTATATTAAGGGTTGGGGAGGAGTTATGAGTAGTTCTAGGCAATGTATAAAAAAGCGATGAGTAAAATTATCCATTACTAATTTCTTTTCTATATTGTATTAATAATTTATTATATGGTTAGATATAGATAATTAAATATGTATGTTTAATAGTATTGAAAATTATAGTATTTTATTAATTTGAAATATTTTAAAAAATAAAAATTTATTAATAATATAATAATATTAAGCTTGACTTAAGTTAATTTTTATATAAAAATAAAATCACCCATAAAGGTTAAGTCATTCTAGAGTCAAAGAAAAAAGGGCTTATTTTTCGTTGACTTGTAAGTTATTTTCCATTGACCAAACTGTTTTCCATGAGACAAACACAGGAAAATGTAGAAAATATTTTTTGGAAACCATTTTCAATGAAACAAACAGAACTTGCCTTAATTGAGTTGGTATCACGAGCCAAGGGGAACCAACTTTGGTCGGTAGATTACTTGAATTCAAAGTCTCATTGCAATTTCATATAATTATTCCATGTATCAGCAATGGTATACAAGTTTAGTTATAATGCTACTAAGTATCGTTAATAAACATAATATGCAAGTATGCTTTTATTTTATTTCAATTAATTGGTAAGGTTTTTTTTTAAAAAATAATATCCATTCAACGAAAAAAAAATTACAAGTGAGGATCAAATCTCGGATAAATGTACTAAATAAGATGTAAATACAAAATGAATTACAAAAGAAAATCATACTTTGTTTGAATCAAGTTGAAAACTCTATCGTATGTTGGTGTTTAGCCATTAGGGCTGTGAAGGTTAGACCTCGATGTGTATAGTTTTGTCATGCCTTCACTGCTGTTACAATGGGCACACCTCAAGCACCCAATAAATGCAAAAAGCTCAAGCAAAAATAGGCAAACTAAAGATTAAGGCCTTACTTTAATAGCAATGTTGACACCTTTAAAAGCTCATATTTAAATTACTCTTGCCACTAATACAAAAATATTTATAAAAAAATAATAATTTAAATAATATAAATTAATAAACAATTCATAAATTATTTTAAAAAATTACACGAATTGTCGTCTCCTATTACCTATATTTATCAAAGGAAAAACGGGTAAAACATATGCAATTACCAAGCCTAATTTTGGGAAATTTAGGTTGGTGGGAAAAACCTATTACGACTAAAAGGCATAGTATGAAATTCTTCAATCCTATTATCTCCTCTAAACGATCAAAACTTAAGCCCCATGGCATCCCTCTATCTTTCTTTGATTTCTCCACTTTTATCGTGTTGTCTAAGATCACCTCTACCATCAATCCCACCATTATCGGCAGTGAGAACACGGTGTTCACGAATACATTAAACTGAAAAAAACATTCACTTTGTTTTACCCTCTTTTATCATTGAAGATTATGGGATTGGAGTTTTTTTAAAAATAAAAAATAAAAACACTTACTCAGGCTACATCGGTGTGAGAGAGGCCATGATGGGATGGGTTCCAATATTAGTTGAAGAATTAAGGGATGGAAATCCCTAAGAAGAGTGATAATCCTGTTATGATAAGGTTTCTCATGTAATTCATGTTTCTGAATTGCAGACATGATAATCTAGCAGAACCTGCAATGAACAAAGCAACAATATTTTCATTAAGGTTACTAAGATTAGATAAACCAATTTTTAGGCCTAAATGAAATAATTTTTTTTCATCTTGGTCCATATTTGTCTTTGACAAAATTGGGAAATTTTGTCATGAACTTGGATTCGGATGATGTAACACTTTTAATTTACGAAGCCATCACCTAAAATTTTAAAATCTATAAAATGTAAGAAATATATTAAAATATTAATTAAAAATCAGGTGATGGCATAGTAGAATTTAGTAATATCATTTAAGTGTACTTTAATGGAATATAAATTTAAGGATTAAATTGAGAAAAGTTATCAAGTTCCTAAACTAATATGACCTTTTATGCTAAAAAAAATTTATATCGAGCTCGAATTTGAATTAGTCGAGTAAAGATCTATATGACACCTTAAACTCAACCAGGACGGTCTGACCTGGATTTCGAGCGACATATTTGCCACCGAGGTGATTCTCTGAAAAAACTACCAGAAATCACACCAACCATCCATACTCACCATACATATACAAAATATTTCATAAAAGCATTTACTCCTAAGAGCATGCTTTTCTAAATTAAACTATAAGTCATATAATAAGCGGAATAAGGCGTACCTGGATTTCGGCAAGCTGTACTAGCTGCAAAATGTCTCGTTAGTTCATATGGGCAGTATTATATAATTCAAATAGCAAATTCAGCCAAACAAGCAAACATGGAGATTAAAAAATTCCAAATTTTAAAATAGACCAAAAAATCCAATTACAACCCTTTAAAAAATTATTTTTAAGTTGTCTAAAATTATCTAAGCCCCATTCCAATTCTCTAGGCTGGAAATGTCCCATATTCCCTTTTTGGGATTTTATAAGCTCGGCGCACATATTGTAAAAACAAAGTTTGTGTGATGGATTATTGAACTGCTGCCCTGCTCGTTATCCCATGCACTACTTATCGTGAAGGGAGATGAAAGCAAAGAGATGAGCTCAGGAAAGCTCATTGAATACACATGTACACAACACAAGAAGACAGATATCAATAATTTATGTACTAAACAATACTAAAATTTTGAGTAATATATATATTGATAATAAACTAAGTTTTCTTCTAAAGCTAAACAAATGTTCAAAAATAATTGTTTTCAAAACTTCGACTGCTTCCTAGGCCATTTTGGTGGCTAATGTAATCTTTCAAATTCAAGTCTAACGTCTAGGCCAGGTTGGGGACGTTACATTTGGTGGCATCAGTGCCTAGTTTTTCTAAATTTGCATCGTGAAATTTTGATATATGTTTTCATGAGTTTATCGAAAAGGGGTATTTTGGGAAAAACCACGCCATAAGATTTTTTAAAATTTTATTTTTCTATAGGAAATTAAATCCAAGATTACTGTAAAAAATTTAGATAAATTGTAAACTTTAGATTGTGAACATTTAGGAGGATAAATAATGCTTCAACTTTTGTTTGAAAACTATAGATATACTTTAGATTTAAAACTTTCGAAAGATCACTATGAACACCCAAGGCTGACGTGGTAGGGGTTGGCCATGTAGGGCTGCACCTATAGAGTTACCCATTGTCCAGGGAGAAAACCCAATACCAGAGGAGGATTATGTTGGGAACAAAAAATGGTGACGAGACGATGACCCAGGTGATGTTGAGGATTTTACAAAGGGTTGCTGGAGCCCAAACTGGATTGGGGAGCTGGGGATCCGTTGCAGAGAGGCTCCGAATGAATGCGTTAGAAATGTTCAAAGGCGTTGCTGGAACAAATCCAACGGTGGCTGAGTATTGGATGGAGTCGGTGGAGAGAATTGTGAAGGATTTAGACTGTACTTCGGAGCAGAAGTTGAAGAGCACTATGTCCACCCTAAGAGAAGAGGCATATCATTAGTGGTAGTTTGCCATAAAAGGTATGCAAGTAGACCGCATAAATTGAAAATACTTTCAAGAGGCCTTCCAAAAAAAGTATATCGGCACTAGGTATACGGAGGCTCGGAGGCTCAAATTTATCGATCTAAAACAAGGAGACAAGTTTGTGGCAGAATATAAGGTTGAATTCCTGAGGCTCAGTGTATATGCTCAAGCTGTAGTCACCATGAAGTAGGATAAATGCTTGAGGATCGAAAATGGGATGCGTTTCGACCTCAAGATTCAAGTTGCTCCACACTAAAAATGAGTGTTTTAGACCCTAATGGAGAAAGCCAATTTAGTGGAAGAGATTAAACTAGTGAATCACGAACAATGAGAGAAAATTAAGGTCCTGGTTAAAAGATATTTGGGTTCCACTAGTTCAAAATTTCATCCTGTAAAACAATTTAGAGAGGGTAGACCGCAGACAAGGGGCGCAATAACTAACTCTAGCGGTAAGGTTTACCACTGTAAATATTGTGGAAACTACCACTTGGGAGATTGTCAGAAGAAGATGGGTGCTTGTTTGAAATGCGGATTAATGGAGCATTTGATGAAAGATTGTTCTCGCTCGAGTAATCAAGCACAAACTTTGACCCAAAATCAAGGAGTGGGCTAGCTACCTCTAAAGGGCTGTTGGCAAAATAGGGCTACAAATAATGTAGCAATAGGCACGATTAGAACCGAGGCTAGGCAACCAACCCTTGTTTAACATCGTTAGAGGTCGTGAGGAAAGGGATGTGTCTGATGTCATCCCAAGTATTTTTTGCATTAATTCAATCTCATAAATTGACCTTAATTGAAATAGGATCCAACCATTCGTATGTTACATGTAATATGCCTGATAAATTAGGTGTTGTGGTAAAGGAAACCATTATTGATATAACCATAGCAAGCTCCTTAGGATAGCCCGTTATTATAAATAAAGTCTATAAGAGATGTCCATTCGAGGTTTAAAGGGTAGTGCCTCTAGTAGACCTTATGGAGTTACCATTTCGGGAGTTTGATTTAATTATAGGTATGGATTGGTTATCAGAACACCAGTTCCCTTCTGAGTTGTTGCAACCTATCAAAATACCTTAGTCGAAGTGGGAGCGAATAACGATGGACTTTGTTAGTGGGTTACCTTTAACACCCACTAAGAAAGATCTAACTTGGGTAATAGTAGACCGGCTGACTAAGTCAACACACTTCTTTCCTGTTTGTAAAGATTACTATTTAAAAAACTGGTTAAGTTCTATATTTCTTAGATAGTGCGGTTGCATAGGGTGCCCATATCGGAAATCTCTGATCAAGATGGAATTGTTAGTTGGATACGATTATTCTATGTGTTATTATTTAATATGTTTTAACGACTGTTTGCTCAGATTTTCTTATGAAGTGACTCACACTAAGCGTCATAGCTAAATCCCCCATTTATTTCCATCCTTATAGATAACCCACCAAGTTAAAACGTGGACGCGACATCCAGAGGGTCTCGGCTCAGTTTTATTTATTGAATTATTTAGGCTTATTATTCAATTTATTTAATTATTCAAAGTTTTAATATATTTTATTTTGAACTATGGCATGGAATTTAGGGTTTAAGTTTTGTTTTTTGTATTGCATGACACGTAAATTGAATTTAAGGATGCCACTATACAGTTAATTATAAACCCCCGATTTTTATTAAAAATACATGCTATTATCACTTTTCCACTGCTAAAAGAGATGAGCTTGCGAAAGCTCAGTGAATTCACGAGTACACAACACAAGAAAACACATCAATAATTCACAAACTAAATAACTCACTTATAGACAAATCGTATAAAACAGTTCACACATAAATAGTTCTACACGTAGGTGGTTTGCATACAATTGGTTGGCATGTCACTAATTCACATATAATCAACCCCGTTTAGTTTAGTGATATATTATCAGTTCATGAAAATGAAACATAATTAAATAATATACTAATTGGATAAACAGTTCTCCTAAAACACACCCTAAGACTCATAGAGTCACTCTAATCGCCATATAAGTGTAGCACAAATGCTCACACTCTTCGAAAAACACACCCTTATGATCCCCGGTGAATGAAGCATTACTCGACGTTCCCTTATTTCTCCATCAAATCATTAGGCCATAATGCCCTATCACATTACATAGGTGAGCACTCACGATCCTATGGCAAGCCAACTATATCTAATGGTTCCAAAAATTCACAATGCCAACATATCGTAGTAGTACACATTTACAGATCACGTCATTTTAGGCTCACAATTTTTAATAGAGCTCACAGTACCACAACACATCATAGAATAGCTTACAAAATAGAAAATTAGGCATAAAACAACAACATAGTAGATTTAGGGTTCGCACACCGCATATATATACATTTATATATAATAGATAGAACAAAAAATTTTAATGCAAAGGTATGTAAATATATTTTTTACATTAAAACCCACGCATGCATACATATAATACAAAACCCTTTTAATGCAAAGTTATGTACATATATTATTTATAATAACCTTTACGCATGCATTCATTATATATAACAATTCCCTTTTATATCAACGTATATATACTACATAAATTAAAAGCCACAAACCTATATATAATATATAACAGTACACAAATTATATTATATAACAAAATTTAGAGGCCTATATATATATTATATATTTAACCTAACCCTAGACGCATGTGTACATTTTACTCAAGGTTCGCATAGCATGTAAAAACACACGGACATAGATTCATGCTAAGAGTTCGTACAACGCATAGATGAGGTTTGCACAATGCGTGGAAGAGGTTCGCACATGCACATGTTGTGACAGCCCTAATTTGGCCCTAGTCGAAAAGTGGTTTCGGGATCACAAAACCGAGTCACAAAAATAATTAAATGTTATATTCTATGTTTATTATATGTGAAAGTGCATGTGTGAAAATTTCATGCTTTGATTTTGTCATTTGAGAGTAAAATTATGAAATAGGACCTATGTGAAAATTTTTGAAAATGCTATAGGCTAAATTGTAGTGGCCAAATAATTTGTAGTGCAAAATAAGAGGATTTGCATGTCAAACCCCCCCATTTTTACATGTAGTGGCTGGCCAAGGTGATGGGTATTAGATAAAATATGCATTTTAGCATTGTAATAGCTATAATGGATGGTGGGCATGATAAGCTTTTGTGTAAAATTTTTTATTGAACTTATGGCTTAGTTATGGCACAAATTAATATATCATTTATGTGTCATAAAATGTTGGGGAGTAAGAATAACAAAAAAAGGATGGAAAGAAAAAAGTTTTGTTCATTCTTGGTTCTTCATAGCCGAAAATAAGAGAGCAAGAGGGGCGAGATCTCTTGAATATTCGGTCACTTGGGGAAGAAAAATCCAAGGTAAGTTCATGGTACTTTGCTTATATTTTGATGTTCATGGGTTCTTCTTGATTCTACCTTAACTCATGAAGCATATTTTAGTTTTTGGTTGTGTTGTGAGCATTTGATCATGAATTTAAAGTGATGAAATGGAGATTATGCTTAATTAAAATCATAGATATGTGATGATTGATTCGTGATATACATGTTTAAATAACATGCATGCAAGTTTGTGTGAAGGAGTGATTTGGTAATAAATCTGCTTGGGACAGCAGCAGTAACGTGACTTTGGAAAATCACCATAAATTGTGGGAGATGATTTAGAAGCTGAATAAATTATGGAATTAAAGCTTAATGAGTCTAGTTTCTTTTAAAATAAACCGTTAAGCAAAGGAATTGCCGATAATGAGATATTTGACGTGATGTGTGACAAGGTTAGAATGACTTCTAGATCCTCTGTTCTGTTTTTATAAAATCATTATAAATTGTACAAAAATGGTCATAAGATGAAATTTATATTCTTAGACTCCTTAATGAGTTTAGTTTCAAATGAAATAAACGACAACATATTTTGAATTCTGTACAATGAGAAATTTGATTCGTAGTGAAGAGTGGTCAGATTAGTCAAACAGCTAAAATAGGCTTTTCAAGTACTTAACTATTATTTAATAGCTGAAAATGGGAGAATTTATAATTTCGATCCATGCCGTAACATCTTTTTGAATGCAGTCAATTTGAATTGGTATTTTCCCCATCATCATTATCATCATAATTATTGTGAAGAAACGTCCACAATAATTAGTCTTGGGCAGTTTATTTGTGAAAATGTATGTATAGCCAAAAGCGGACCACACCTAAAATCGGGTCAAGTTTTTATTGTTCAAGCTGATTCTATAGTAATAAGATCGGCTAAGCCTTATTTGGCGACTCCGGGAGCAACTATGGAAACTGAACTACCTTTCGGCTCTCCTCGAAAATGGCGTTCGTTTTTTGAGCCTATTTTTAAAGAACTAAAAAAAATAAAAAAATGGAAAACGAAATGTTTTATAGCTTTAACAATTTTAAAAGAAAAAACTAAATTGTTTCGAAAAGTTTCAAAAGAAACAAAAAAATGGATCACTCAAAGCATTCTATTTCTAAAAGGAATAATAAAAGAACTTTCAAAAATAAATCCAATTCCATTTTTTGGGTTGAGAGAACCATATGAATTGGGCGAAACTAAAAAGGATTCGATAATCAGTAATAAGATGATTCACAAATCATCCCTTCAAATTCAATCTATGGCGTGGACAAATTATTCATTAACCGAAAAAAAAATAAAAGATCTGACTAAGAAAACAAACACAATCAAAAATCAAACGGATATTCGAAAAAACGATTGCTTAATTACAGTATTGATTTCGGAATTTGTATATTTTGTGGTAACTGCGTTGAGTATTGTCCAACAAATTGTTTATCAATGACTGAAGAATATGAACTTTCTACTTACGAATTCCTCCCGGAACAAAAGGATCAAAACCTTCCACGCCCCAACGTTTATACAAAGGATTACGTATGGGAAATATTGAAACCGTCCTTTCCAGTAGTATAGCTGCTGTCTTTTTTGCAGCTTTTGTTGTTGCCAGAACTATGTGGTATGGTTCAGCAACTACCCCATCGAATTATTTGGTCCTACTCGTTATCAATGGGATCAAGGATACTTCCAGCAAGAAATATATCGAAGGGTTAGTGCTGGGTTAGCCGAAAATCAAAGTTTATCAGAAGCTTGGTCTAAAATTCCTGAAAAATTAGCTTTTTATGATTACATTGGCAATAATCCGGCAAAAGGAGGATTATTCAGAGCGGGTTCAATGGACAAGGGGGATAATAACCCCTAAAGAAGCTAGAGCAAGGCCTAATTGAAAATGAATCGAATTATTGATTGTGTCATAAAGACCCTTATGCCCCCGCCCCAATCGTCCTCCCGGAGGAATATGTGCTTCTAAAAGATCTTTTATACTGTGACCAATTCCGAAGTTAGTTCTATACATGTGACCCGCTATTAGGAAAAGAATTGCAATAGCTAAATGATGGTGTGCAATATCAGTCAACCATAAACTTTGCGTTTGTGGATGAAATCCCCCGAGAAGGGTTAGAATGGCAGTTCCTGATCCTTGGGAGGTACCAAATAAATGACTACTTGAATCGGGGTTTTGAGCATAAAGATTCCACTGACCTGAAAAAAATGGGCTTAACCCTTGGGGATGCGGTAATACATCTAAGAAATTATTCCATCGAACATATTCCCCCGGGATCCAGGAATAGCGACATGGACTAAGTGCCCTGTCCAAGCCAAGGAACTTACTCCGAATAGTCCTGACAAATGATGATTGAGACGAGATTCGGCGTTTTTGAACCACGAAACGCTCGGTTTCCATTTCGGTTGTAGGTGTAACCAACCCGCTATTAAGGATAGAGCAGAAAGAAATAATAGAAAAAGGGCTCCCAAACTAAAAATTATAAAAATTTTATAGATAGAATATATATGAGTCTATTTTCAGGGAAAATTAATGGAAATTGATTTGGAGTTTCGTAGCTCCAGTTATAAATGATTTAGTGACTATTGCTTAGGAAGACAGCTTGCAGTGAAATTATGATTATGTGGTAAACATTGACAAAAATTTGTTAATGACTTGCTTATTGATTTCTTATAAGCTTACTATGATCTGTATGTGTGAAAGTCTAATATATATTATATATTCTGAAAGTGATGCTTGAATAGTCGAATAATGACTAAGTTTAAAATTGTTGAATTTAAGCTCAAGAGCATAGAGGGGCAAATTCGGATAAGGGGAAAAGAGAAAGTAATCGAATAGCCGCTGTAACCGTTCGGCAACATTCAAGGTAAGTTCTTAAGTGTTTAAGCTTGATTCCTTTTTATATGCCTAAGAGTTAAATTAATATGGTAAAGGGAATGTAAATTTTATTTAGTTAATGTGCCGAATATGTAATGATTTAAGGCTATAAGCCGATTATGGCTATTATGCCTAAGTTGAATTGGATTTGGAAATTTGATGCACTAAATGAGTGTTACAATGAACAAACTATGCCGTATATGTTTTGGTGGAGATATCACGATTGTGATTATTGAATATCTAAAGGAAACCATGATGTGTATACAATTATTATATTTAGTCCGTTGTGGTAGCCGAAGGTGGCTTGGTACTAAAGTGATTAAATGTGAACTTCGATGAGGTAACTGTTAGTGATCGATGATATAAGTTATGCATTATAATATATATTCGGGTTTCACACCTAACAGACGTAATGCCAGTGAAATGACATCGGACTTAAAGGTCTAGCTGGCTTATGGCCGGTGATGAAATCAGGTTATTACCTAGCAGGAAATTGCCGATAAACTATTAAAAGTGTGGTGCTATAAGACTATCGGCTAATACGATATGTGGATTCGTTCCGTATAGTAAATTATTCAGGTACGAACAACCTAATTAAGTACATGTAAATCAAATGAATTTGATGATTGATGTGAATCGAACGTATAAGAAATGGTTTCATGTTTATGTTCAACCATGAGACCTTGTGTTAAATCGACAATCGAATTCGTTCAAATACATTAAGTTGGTCAGGTATGCGATATGTACTTATGCATGTTAAATCGATTGGAATTGAATCACAAATGTGAATTGAGAAGCATAGGTAAAAATGCCTATATGTAAGTAAGGGTAAAACCATCGTAAATTATCGATAAGGATGGGCTATGTGCGGAACCATCTTATAATTGCTAATTTGAAAGGTTGTGTACGAATCAGTGAGCAATATGTACATATTAGATGAATTGTGACCTTTTGGTTCTACCTGAATTAAGTTGTGCGATAAATAATTTATGTATATGACTTAGAGTCGAATGGTCACTATGGGTTAAGTTTGAATGGTGAAATGGATATGTGATATTTACGTATGACTTTTGAACCGAAATGTAAATGATGGTGTTCATAAGGAGCTTATATCCAAATGTAGCAAATGACTACTAATGTGATATGTTGAATGAGAGGTGTTAAAATATGATTAAATATGCATGATATTCAATGTATATCTGGGTTAAATCCCGCAGGCTTCGTGCTGGTATTATATTCGGGTTAAATCCTGCAGGCTTCGTGCTGGTATTATATTTGGGTTAAATCCCGCAGGCTTCGTGCGGGTAATATATCCGGGTTAAATCCCGAAGGCTTCGTGCTGGTATTATATCCGGGTTAAATCCCACAGGCTTCGTGCTGGTATTATATCCGAGCTTAAAGACCCGCAGCCTTCGTGCTGGTAAAATATCCGGGTTAAATCCCGCAGGCTTCGTGCGGGTATTATATCCGGGCTTAAAGACCCGTAGGCTTCGTGCTGGTAAAATATCCTGGTTAAATCCCGCAGGCTTCGTGCTGGTATTATATCCGGGATAAATCCTGCAGGCCTAGTGCTGGTATTATATTCGGGCCTTCATGCCTAACAGGCTTCGTGCCGGTGATGTGTATTCGGGCCTTCGTGCCTAGCAGGCGTAATGCAGGTGAAATGATATGTTATGTGAATTCGGTGTTCCTTGTAAGATAAGGGTTTAGCCGAATGTTAAAGATGAAATGATAGTGTATTGTATCATGCTTATATGGCCTAATGGCAAGTATAACATGTTGGTAAATATGCAATGTGCTTTTATAATCGAATGATAAGTTTAAAATGAATGTGAGTGAAATGTTATGCATAAGCTATCAAATGTTAAGTGTGAAAATGAGATGAAAGAAAAGTGTTTGAGATGTATAATTATATATACGTTCGAATGATGTTAGTACTCAATTGCTATGAATATGTTATATGGAACTTGTTGATTTGATTATTCGGGCCTTTGAGCTTAGCAGTCTATAATGTCGGTAAGATACTATTTGGGCTTTCGAGCCTAGCAAGCTATAAAGCCAATGAAATGATATCAGGCCTTGAGCCTAGCAGGCGAAATGTCGGTGATTTGAGAAAAGCCTATGACTAAGGTACCTCGTGCTAGATTGTCAAATGAATACATTTAATACGTAAAGTGGGCCAGGTACGCGGTAAGTACTCATATGTGAGTTTGATTTGAAGTGAATCATAAGGGAGTAATGTGATACGTACATGAATAAATGTTAAAACTATACCTATGATCATGATACACCTGGTCAGGGTGTGAAAGTATGTGAGGGTATTTGATAAAAATATGTTATATGAATTCAGATTAAGTGTGATAAGAATGCTGAACGTGCATTATGTGCTTGTGTATATTCGGCCAGATGGCAATATCCCTAGAATTTGGCCTCTTAAGAAATTAAATAATCGAAGTATAATTGCGTTTATTTGTTTGCATTGCTTAAGACTTACTAAGCTTATGAAAGCTTACTCCATTGTTACATTTCTCTGTTTTATAGATTGTTGACTTCAGTTACCTGCTCGGGTTGGAGTTCGCCGGAGATATTATCACACTGTCGAGCTTACGTTATCGGTGTAAGTAAATCCTAGTATTTCGAGTCTATGGCATGTATAGGGTTTTAATGTTTTGGACCTCGCAAGCTCATATATGGGATAGATTGCATGTGAAAAGAAAAGTTTTAAATTGATTGAAAATTTTCAGCACGGTTTTTGTGTGATTGACTGAGTTTAAGTCGGGTAACACCTCAAACCCTGTTTCGGTGAGGGATATGGGCGAGAGGTGTTACATTTAGTGGTATCAGAGCCATGGTTTAGTCGGTTCTCGGACTAACATAGCAAGTATAAGAGTCTAACTATACATGCCATAAGTAAAGCGTGATAATGTGATATCTCCCGGCTCTCATAAATTGTTTTGCTCAGGTAATGATGTGTTCCAACCGAGCTATTATTAATTGATCCGAAAATACTATTAAACTGATTGTGATATATTTGTGATATGACGGAATTGAAAGGTATGAAAAGAAGTTTATGATATGTGTGCATCAGTGTAAAGATATGTATAAGATTGTATAAAGTAAATGGTATGGAAAGATCAAATTGTGTGGAATGCAGGGAATGAGTACAATCGTTCATTAGTGAATCGACTGAAAAGACCATGGTTGGACCATGGCAATACATGAGACAGATGAGCTAGTGTAAGACCCGTCGGGGATGTGGCATCGGCTCCACTTGTGCTAAGCGTAAGACCTATCTAGGATAGGCATCTGTATAGCCCAATGAGTGCTAGTGTAAGACCTATCGGGAATAGGCATCAGCACGGGCAGGGCAGAGCTAGTATAAGACCATAGTTGGACTATGGCATCAAGTGAGCGATGTACTCAAAACCGTAAGACGTTTTCCGATTTGATAAATATTGACAAGTGATCAATACTAAATGTGGAAACTTGATAAGACATTATTGGTAATTTGAGTAAGAGAAATGAAAGTTTGAATTGTGATAAATTCACTTATGTTTTGCTAATATTCACATAAAATAAAGTTGCATGTATTACTGAGATATGTGAAAATGTATCTGTAACGAGTTGGAAATTTGAAATGTTTGAATCAATGTACGTAATATTATGACGATGAGTGATAAAGATATCTGTGTATACAAATATGAAAGTTCCTTTCGAGGCTTAACGACCTCACCCCTTTATCAGCGTTATTATTGTTCTGGTATGGAATAAGTATATAGATTGGTTAAAGGTTACGTAAAGGATCCTTAAATGAACTCCGATTGCGAAATGTTTGTTTATCTGAGTTGTAATAGATTATGCAAGTATATGGAATAAAAGAAATCAGTGATATTATAGAAGTGGTTGTGAGATAGAATTTCTATCCAAATTGAATCAAAATTTTTATTATTTTCTAAGAGAGAAATCTTATTGGATTATGATTTATCATCTGACGAGAAAAGATCGGTAAGATGGGGTTTGCATGTGCAAGGTTTTATTTGATAAAGTGACTAAAGTATCTATGATGTGATCTGTTGGTGTAGACCAAAGTTCTGGATTTTTGGTAAAAAGAGATACATGTGAAGAATGGCAAATTGTGATTCCGAGAATTTTGCGAAAAACGTTTTTAGAGTGGAAACTATTTTAGTAACTTTTATACATTGGAGTCTGAACTTTTTTTTTGCCAAAGTTAGGTTTTGAGCTTAGTAAATTGTTCTCACATTGAGACTTGAACAAGGTAATCATTCCCACTTTGGGGCTTGAACTTTTTTATGTCCAAGTTAGTCCTTAAACTTGACAATGGTTCCCACATTGGGGCCTAAACTCTAGGGGCTTTAAGGACTAACTTGAACCAAAAAAATTTCAAACCCTATTGTGAGAACAACTACAAAATTCAAGGTTTAATTTAGAGAAAAAAATCCAAGCCTCAAAGTAGAATCAATTGTCAATTTAAGGTTTAGGGTTCCACAATATGAGAAAATTTGTCAAGTTCAGATACCAAAAAGTAATCTAACCCTTTATATTACCTAAATTTTAATTTATTTCTAACATATATTCATATATGAATGTAAGTATGATTGTTCAAATATATATATATAAAAATCGAGCATATCAATGTTGGACTTATACCAAATATAGAGAAAAACAACATGAAGCCACCAGTTATCTTTTGAAGTCGGTGACTTCCAACTCGTGTTAATCCTAGGAGTCTGACGTTTTCCCTGAAACATAACTATGATAGCGCCAATGAAGGATTGGTCCTAATTGTAAGGCCAACGAGGCCTTAAGTTGGAGTTTCATAATGTTTGAGTTTAATCTAGGGAGGATTTTCTTCGATTATATGATGGTTTTTGGGTAACTTGTTCTCAGTTTTTCCTCGAGAAGGGCTTGTCTGATTGATAGTTATGTTAAACTATCGTACCTGCTAGATAATGCCACGGTTAATACGTAAGCCGAAGGAGGATTCACTAATTCGTTGCAATGATGGGTCGTTTAGTATATAGCCTATTGTGTTAAACCATCGTTTTTTGATTCAACCAGTTTGATGGATTCCGTAGCCAAACATTTTATAAAACTTTGATAGCTTTTAATATTGACATAATAGTAATTTTAGCTCTCATTGTTTATACATTGTGTCCATTTAATCTTTATTCTAAAAAATTCAACTCCCTAACATTTAATTTTGTATTTTTAGAGTTTTGCTTTTATTTGTAAGATTCAAGGTTAAATTTAACACAATAAAAAAAGATAAAATTATTATATTAAATTTTTAGGTTTTTAATTTTAATATATTTTCGATCAAATTTAATTGATAAATTTATTTTTTTAGCTTTTAAGGTGAAAGAGTCATAAAAAACAAAACTAAAAAGAAAATCAAATTATACAAGGTGTAAAAGTTAAAGGTTATTTTTAGAATCAAAACTAAATTGATACAATGTATAAATATTGATTATTAAAATTTTTATTATGCCAATTTTATAAATAAAAAATAACAAATTTATATAAATGAAAAAAACAAAATAATTAAATAGTTTCTGGTTCAGCAGTATTCTAAAAATAATTATATCGTAAGCCTAAATGCATAAAATGTTGTCACATTGTAATATTTTTTGTTGAAGTGTATTTTTAAAAATAATTAAGTTTATGAAAAATATTCTTAATAACATAGAATATAAAAAAACAAAATTTGTTTGCAAAATAAATATAATTATAAGTTTATGCATACAACGTCATCAAAAAAATTTATACCTATGCTACTGATTAAGCGGTCGGGGTAGGTTTTGCTGGGAGAGGGGCAGAACATGCAGCTGGATTTTGTTTGCCACTAATTTTAGGCTTCACATTCAAACATTGTGATAATGCAGGTCCAGTCGGTCCACTATGCGTAATTTCAATGTCTACAAGTTCCACATTTTCACAAGGCAAAGTAGCACTACAAATAATCTTGACAGCTTCTGGACGCGAAGAAGTGCCGTGAATGTTTTTGAAACTAATGTTGCTTAGTTTAACTTTTGATTTTTCCTGCATCAACAACATAATGATTCAATGACCGGTTAACTCTTTTTGCTCTCTTATGATTTTGCTAAATATGTACACATTTATTTTGCATTTGTTCCATGGGCAATATTTTTGATCAATTATAATAGGAGAATTGACATTGGTCACGGTAATATCCTCAAAGTGAATGTTCGAACAAGTGCCAGGTTCAGCACCTGGCCAAGTTTTGATTCTAACACCATTGGAAGTATTAGTCATGGTGCAATTTTTTATTGTAACTCGATCAACTAGTTCTTCATTTTTAAACAATCTGAGACTGCCAATACTGATACCATGTCCTGGTCCACAAGTTACTCCATTAATAACCAAATTTTTGGAACCATCCCCAATTGAAACACAATCATCACCAGTTTTTATCTCCGAGTTAAGAACATTGACCCCATCTGATCTCCCAATGTGAATCCCATCTGTGTTTGGGCTTTCGTCAGGTGCAGATATGGTGAAATGTTCGAGAGTAATGTTTTTGTATCTTAGAACATTAGCCTGGAACTGCTTGCTGTCTTTGGTAGTTATATCTTGTATCATTGCGTTGGTTAAAAAATCAGACCTTAGGTTCTGTTTAATTCCAGAATAAAACAAAAAATAATTATTACTTAATTCTATTTATAAAAACAAAAGTCATAACTTCTCAATAAGAAAGTAACTTACAATAGGAAGTGAACCACAATAATCATGACCTTTGCAACCTTCCCTTTTATAAGCAGTGGATCCCTGGTCGTCGAAAACTCCTCCGCTAGACAAATTGAAATTTTCAATTCTATTGAAAGCAATCCATTTAGGCTCCTTGAAAGCACCAGGATCTGCCGGAGGCTTCACAGTGCCTTGAACTTGAAGCTCAATAGGAGCCTTGCAAGGACCATCTAAGGTAGCTGTACTTAAAAAATATATCCCTTTAGGAATCACAGTTTTTGACGGAGATGTAGAGGCACATGCTTCTTTCCAAGCATCCAACAATGGCTAAAACCAAATAAAAAAATAAAAAAGATACATATAAAGATAAGAGATTTGGAAAAATAGTTATGCATACTTTTATCTGCTGATTATAAAGTTATATGATAATTTGCTTACCTTACTCAAATCTGTTTTCTCGTCTACCTTTGCACCAAACTTTGCAACAACATCAATAACACCACCACCTCCTCCTCCTTGACCTGCAACGGATGATATGGATAGAAGTACTTGTAGACACTCAATTTTGCTCGGGCCCAGAAATAAATCCAAAAAAAAATAAAATAAAATAAATAAAAATAAAACAAAGTCCAAGTCCAGTACAAAATTACAAACATATAATTTGGCCCAATCGAAATGGCCGATTACTTGAAAAGATTTAAGGTCCATCTATAAGCTTGGCTCATATGGAAATATAATCTTTAAGGATATGCAATCTTAGAGATGATACAATTTTAGAGATGATATGCAATTTTAGATATGATATGCAATCTTGAAGATATGGTATTGTAATCTTGGAAATATAATTTGTAGATATCCTTTAATCTTAACCGTTGATGTAATTAATCAATACCGTTGGATTTGGAGAGGCTCAGCTATAAATAGAGGCCTCTCCCTTCATTGTAAACACACTTGAGTTTTGGAAAGCAATAAGAATTCTTGAGAGCATTCACTCAAATTTCTCTCCCTCTTGCGTTCTTACTCTCTGTGGTTTGTTCTTATTTTATTCTTTGTCTATCTTAGTTTTTCAACCTTTTTATATAGTTTATTTTCAAATATATATTTTCTATGCATGTATATATATTATATTATCATTTCATGTATTTTGAACTATTGCATTATATTTTTATAATTTGTAAATGTTCTATTTATTCATTTTTTTAGTGTATGTCATTTATCTTATTTGTGCATAGTTTCATTTTTTTATATGCTATGTTTAATTATTTCTTTTATGTGCTATTTTATGATATATATTGTTGTATAATTTTTGCATGTATTATGTTTACTATTAGTTTACTCATATTTTTATTTGTTTATTATCTTATATTTACCCTATGATTTTTTTCATTAAACGTATGTTCATGTTATTTAGTTTTGTTTTAATGATATTATTTATGTTTGTATGGAAATGTTAGAATATTTTGTACATCTATGCTTCATGATGCATTAATATGTCATCCTAAAACGTCATTTAAAATAATATTTCAAGGTTTTTTTTAAAAAAAAATAAAAGGCAATGCTTGATGTTTGGAAACTTCGAGAAAGGTAGTGCCCTAACTTACTGGGTTGCGACTTTTCTTGTTGAATTCGAATAGTCAAGCACCCTTCTAAGTGATTTTGAGTTTTTAAAACTTAAACAATTATTTCAAGATTTCAATACATAGTGTCCTAACTTACTAGATATGGAGTTTTTTTGTTTCGAGATAGAAATTTTCGAAAGCGGAGCTTAGTTTCGAAGGTTTTAAAATGTTGCGTGCTAACTTACTAGATGTGATGTTTTGACTCGTTTGAAATAAGTGAGCCTTAATTTTCAAAATTGAGACATTCTAATTAAAAGAGGTTTGCATATTAAAACTTTCAAATTTTCAACATTAAAGACACTTGATAATCAATTAGGTACCAATTTTTGGGCATTACGAGGATGCTAACCCTTCCTCGTACGTAACCGACTCCCAAATTCGTTTTCTCAACTTTCGTAGACCAAAATTAATGTTTTAAAATCAAACATTGTATAAGGTGATCCAATCACACCTAAAAAGATTGGTGGCGACTCCCGTTTTCATTTTTCTTAAAGTCGATTCCCATTTTCCAAAACTCGATTTAAAAATGGTTTCGACTGCTTGGCGACTCCGCTGGGGACTAATAAGAGAGTCAAGCCGTGTAATTGATTATCTCTTGTCTTAATGTCGGAAATTAAAAGTTTTAAAATTTAATCCTCTTTGCATGACATGTGTTTGTAGTATTGCATGTGTTGCTATATTCTGATACGCATTTCATTTGCATGACCGTTATGGTCACCCCTTAAGTGGGAGTGAGAAACTACACCTTCGTGAGGTTTTCACCTTCGTGTAGGATAGTGGATAACTTTCGAGATACATCCGTACCTATGGTTTCGTGAGATTTTCATCTTCGTGTAGCCATAGGGAAATGTATTCCCCTGAACTGAACTCAATTCAAATGAGCCTATAATGGGTAAGAATCGAGGAATTTGCTAGTTCAGGTACCTCAACTTTAGAACTAAAACCTCATATAGAAAAACCGTAAGAGCTCAACTTAGTTAGAATTATACTTTAGATATTACCCTCACATATCATTCTTGAGTTTATTAATATCATGTGATACTGACTATTTCTTTTTTTCATTGCATGTCATTTCGCATTTAAAAGGTATCGATTCACGGTCAGTTTCTAAGTTAGAAAGTCTTATTATGGAGAACGGACTTCTTGATAGAGTGGAGGGCAACGCTAACGTCCATAGATGGTCTGAGCAAACTCAGCTAGGAAAAAGAGATAGCATAACTGCGGGATATGTGTCAGAGTTGTCAGACTACACTCGCATCAGTGTTACACAGAATAATCTGCAGGAGCTTAAGGCGATTTGGGATCAGTGGGGCAATGAGACCAAGCAATCATTCTATGGTAAGTACAGAGATTTCCCTATTTGTTTGATATTCAGGTTGATGAGAACTTGTTTCGAGCTCTCGCTTAGTTCTGGAACCCAGCATACAGTTGTTTTACCTTTAGCGAGGTAGATTTAGTGTCTACTGTGGAGGAGTACACAGCCTTACTTCGGTGTCCTAGATTTCAGTGTGATAGGATTTATTCTCGAGCTGCTTGTGTCCCAACCTTTGGTAAAAAGTTGATGACTATTACGGGGAAGAGCGAGCAGTGGATCATGGCTAGAATTAAGGAAAAGGTTGAGAGTAAGTGCATTCCGTGGGGAGCTTTGAAGGATCTGATCCAGTCACATCCAGACGAGGCGAAGAGGGTAGACATTTTTGCCTTAAGCTTATACGGATGGATGGTTTTCCCTAGGGCCTTGGGATATGTGGACGAGGCGACCATGGATCTCTTCCATCGACTTAGCAAATGGGTCACTTCTGTTTCTGCAATTTTGGTGGAGACGTTCAGGTCTTTGAATGCATGTAGGAGGGCCAGTGCAGGCAGGTTTGTTGGTTGTGCTCAGTTATTTTTAGCTTGGTTCTACAGTCACTTTCGATTGATAGATAGGGTGGTTTGTCGTGTCTTCTTCGAGGATTACTTCCTGTTGAAGGACATAATAGCTTCAACTAGGAGAGTTGATGTTCCTGAAAAAATTGGATAGCGTTACTTCAGAACCTGCAGTCAAAGGATTTGGAGTGGAGGGCTCTATGGATGATTCCTGGTGAGATTCTTTACCGATGCGACAACTTTGATTGGGTCCCTTTGTTGGGAATTTGGGGTGCCATTGGTTATGTCGTTTTGCTTTTTTTGAGGCAACATGGATTGAGACAGTTCATACCGACAACTTACGGGTTGGTTCAAAGTGAGTTCGGGTATAGAGGAGGTGACTACAAGAGAAAGGTCAGTGAGATCTCTAGTGCTTGGAACAAGACTTGTCAATTAAAGGAAGTAGCTATTAGCCCTACTACGAATCTGGGGTATGTTGAGTGGAGAGGTAGAAGGATTAATGATAACATCCCTAGGCCAAGCATGGAAGGAGCTCGACCGATGGAGGAATATTTGCAAGTGACACCCTTGGAGTTAGAAATTATGAAGCAAGAGTTCGAGAGAAAGAACTTGGAGCTCGAGAAGAGGATACCAAAGCTCGAGGAAGAAAAGATATACTTGAGCCTAGACATCGACGTTCAGAAGATGGAGGTTGAAAAAAAAAGGAAGGAGAAAAGGAAGATTGATGAAGATCGAGATGATTTAAAGGAGCATTACAAAAGGGCACAAGTATCCTTGAAGAATAGGAAGGTCTTCAGATCAGTTGCAGAAAGAGGTCCGAGAGGAAAAGTCCAAAGCTGAATATTGGGAGAGGAAGTTCCAAGAGATGCAAATACAGGAATTTGACCTTAGAGAAAGAAAATCAAGGGTTAAAAACTAAGGTGACTGAGCTTGGGAGATCCCTTCATCTGCAACGAAGTCGTGATTCCACGATAGAGGTAAAGAAGCTAAAAGGCAAAGTTAAGGAGTTGGAATCAATATTGCAAGATAGTAAGCTTTTTATCGAGCAGCTTGAGGCACGAGAGGATCATTTAAAGAGAGAACTGCGCCAGTCTAAAGAACAAGTCAGAGATAGAGATTACCTTATTGGAGAAGCCATAATTAAAATCCGAGAGGTAGCTGAACACGTTCAAGACTTGGCAGTACGAGCTGACGTATTGAGTATGATGCATGAGTCATCGCCGGATGTAGGTCGAGAGCTACCCCTTTTATTAGATAGAATTAAAACTTTGGGCATTAGGGCAAAAGCGTATTTGTAATCCTCTTATATGTAAAGATATTCTTTTTCTAAATAAAGTTTTCTAAATGAGATTGAATCGAGATCGATACCTTTTGCATTCATTTGCATCTTATTGCATTTCAATGCATCATTTGCATTCAAAATTATAAAAAGACCCTAATTAGTTAAAATTATTGAAAAGAGAAAGAAAAAGAGAGAGAGAGAAGAGGGTCATGGCTGAGTGAAAAAGAAGTTGAATGGGAATTAAAGTCGTTCCCTTACATATCCCCGACTTTTGTGTCAGGAGGGATAGCTTACCCAGAGAAGGGGGTGTTTGGAAATAAAAATATCCCATCAATGTCATACATGAGGAAGGGACTGAACAAAAGAACCTTGAGGGCATTCGCCCTTACGAACCGGGAAGTTCTTTAAACAATTGGACTGTAGAAGAACTTCCTGTAATCTTTAGGAATTTTACGAAGTAATATTCAGAACACTCTTGTTGCTCTAAACTTGGACCTTTTATTTTATTTCTGGGTCCGGGCAAAATTGAGTGTCTACATGGATAGTTACTTAAACGTTAATCTCACCTAAATCTTTCTTTTAAGAATCAGTCACCGTTCAACGTCTTCCTCAAGAACAAAGCCATTTTAAACAACATTTCTTAGCTTCGCCAGCTTTAATCCACCATTTTCATGAAGCCAAATCATAAAAAAAACAAAGATTATTTATATTTTCTAACTAAATCGTTGATACTTTAGTCAAAAGCATTTCATACATGTCTGATGTGAAAATATATTGTTTACCTTCGTTCTTGCTAGCCTTTATGACTTTCTAGTGGTCCGCTAAATAACCGAACCAAAGTTTAAGAAGAAAAAGTTGGTGTATTACTTGAGAATTTAAAAAAGAAAATGGTGCTTGGTTGCTTAGAAATGTAATGCCCAATAAAATTTTGAAGGAAAATTAACTACCAAATGCAACAGCTTTTGAAATGAAGAAAGTGTAGAAAGAAAGAAAATAATAAAAAAGGAAATTAAAACATGAGAAGAAAATGAGCAGTGACAACTTATATAGGCAAATACATTTATAAACTTGGTTTATCCTATATATCCCTCCTAATTCTACTTTTGTTTTAATAAATCCCCCACTAACCATTAGTCCTAATTTACCTATTCAAGTTCTCTACTTTGCTATTATTCATATTTAGTCCGAATTACTAACGTGATTTCTATTTACTCTATTTTTAATCTATAATATAATGTCAATACCATCGATCCAGTTTCCAGGATGTGAATATCTAACGTTGGGATAAAAATGGGTAGGTATGGTTAGAATTAATACATACCTACAAGGCCAAAAAGTATAAAACAAAGTGCTGCAAAGATGGGGAAAGGTATGGATGCAAACACTGCTCCAAATTTTCCTACACAAATTATCATATATGTTAAGATTAGATCACTATTTGAATCTAATTTAGTAACTTTTTTACATTGGAGTCTGATTTTTTTTTTACCAAAGTTAGGCTTTGAGCTTAGTAAATTGTTCTCACATTGAGACTTGACAATGGTTCCCACATTAGGGCCTAAACTCTAGGGGCTTTAAGGACTAACTTGAACCAAAAAAATTTCAAACCCTATTGTGAGAACAACTACAAAATTCAAGTTTTAATTTAGATAAAAAAAATCCAAGCCTCAAAGTAGAATCAATTGTCAAATTTAAGGTTTAGGGTTCCACAATATGAGAAAATTTGTTAGGTTCAGATACCAAAAAGTAATCTAACCCTTTATATTACCTAAATTTTAATTTATTTCCAACATATATGAATATATGAATATAAGTATGACTTTTCAAATATATATATATAAAAAGGTCGAGCGTATCAATGTTGGACTTATACCGAATATAGAGAAAAACAACATGAAGCCACCACTTATCTTCTGAACTCGGTGACTTCCAACTCGTGTTAATCCTAGGAGTCTGACGTTTTCCCTGAAACATAACTATGATAGCGCCAATGAAGGATTGGTCCTTATTGTAAGGCCAACGAGTCCTTACGTTGGAGTTTCATAATGTTTGAGTTTAATCTAGGGGGATTTTCTTCGAGTATACGATGGTTTTTGGGTAACTTGTTCTCAATTTTTCCTCGAGAATGGCTTGTTTGATTGATAGTTATGTTAAACTACCGTACCTGCTAGCTAATGCCACGGTTAATATGTAAGCCAAAGGAGGAGTCACTAATTCATTGCAATGATGGGTCGTTCAGTATATAGGCTATTGTGTTAAACCATCGTTTTTTGATTCAACCAGTTTGATGGATTCCGTAGCAAAACATTTTATAAAACTTTGATAGCTTTTAATATTGACATAATAGTAATTTTAACTCTCATTGTTTATACATTGTGTCCATTTAATCTTTATTCTAAAAAATTCAACTCCCTAACATTTGTATAGTGCAATTTTGTATTTTTAGAGTTTTGCTTTTATTTGTAAGATTCAAGGTTAAATTTAAAAAAATAAAAAAAAGATAAAATTATTATATTAAATTTTTATGTTTTTAATTTTAATATATTTTCAATCAAATTTAATTGATAAATTTATTTTTTTAGCTTTTAAGGTGAAAGAGTAATAAAAAAACAAAACTAAAAAGAAAATCAAATTATACAAGGTGTAAAAGTTAAAGGTTATTTTTAGAATCAAAACTAAATTGATACAATGTATAAATATTGATTATTAAAATTTTTATTATGCCAATTTTATAAATAAAAAATAAAAAATTTATATAAAAAAAAAAATATTTAAATAGTATCTGGTTCAGCAGTATTCTAAAAATAATTATATCGTAAGCCTAAATGCATAAAATGTTGTCACATTGCAATATTTTTTGTTGAAGTGTATTTTTAAAAATAATTAAGTTTATGAAAAATATTCTTAATAACATAGAATATAAAAACAACAAAAATTGTTTGCAAAATAAATATAATTATAAGAGTTACAACATCATCAAAAAAATTTATACCTATGCTATTGATTAAGCGGTCGGGGTAGGTCTTGCTGGGATAGGGGCAGAACATGCAGCTGGATTTTGTTTGCCACTAACTTTAGGCTTCACATTCGAACATTGTGATACTGCAGGTCCAGTCGGTCCATTGTGTGTAATTTCAATGTCTGCAAGTTCCACATTTTCACAAGGCAAAGTAGCACTACAAATAATCTTGACAGCTTCTGGACGCGCAGAAGTGCCGTGAATGTTTTTGAAACTAATGTTGCTTAGTTTAACTTTTGATTCTTCCTGCATCAACAAAATAATGATTCAATGACCGATTAACTCTTTTTGCTCTCTTATGATTTTGATAAATATGTACATACATTTATTTTGCATTTGTTCCATGGGCAATATTTCTGATCAATTATAACAGGAGAATTGACATTGGTCACGGTAATATCCTCAAAGTGAATGTTCGAACAAGTGCCAGGTTCAGCACCTGGCCAAGTTTTGATTCTAACACCATTGGAAATATTAGTCATGGTGCAATTTTTTACTCTAACTCCATCAACTGGTTCTTCATTTTTAAACAATCCGAGACTGCCAATACTGATGCCATGTCCTGGTCCACAAGTTACTCCATTGATAACCAAATTTTTGGAACCATCCCCAATTGAAACACAATCATCACCAGTTTTTATCTCCGAATTAAGAACATTGACCCCATCTGATCTCCCAATGTGAATCCCATCTGTGTTTGGGCTTTCTTCAGGTGCAGATACGGTGAAATGTTCGAAAGTAATGTTGTTGCATCCTAGAACATTAGCCTGGAACTGCTTGCTGTCTGTGGTAGTTATATCTTGTATCATTGCGTTGGTTAAAAAATCAAACCTGGGGTTCTGTTTAATTCCAGAATGAAACAAAAAATAATTATTACTTAATTCTATTTATAAAAACAAAAGTCATAACTTCTCAATAAGAAAGTAACTTACAATAGGAAGTGAACCACAATAATCATGACCTTTGCAACCTTCCCTTTTATAAGCAGTGGTTCCCTGGCCGTCGAAAACTCCTCCGCCAGACAATTTGAAATTTTCAATTCTATTGAAAGCAATCCATTTAGGCTCCTTGAAAGCACCATGGTCTGTCGGAGCCTTCACAGTGCCTTGAACTTGAAGCTCAATAGGAGCCTTGCAAGGACCATCTAAGGTAGCTGTACTTAAAAAATATATCCCTTTAGGAATCACAATTTTGACGGAGATGTCGAGGCACATGCTTCTTTCCAAGCATCCAACAATGGCTAAAACCAAATAAAAAATAAAAAAGATACATATAAAGATAAGAGATTTGGAAAATAGTTATGCATACTTTTATCTGCTGACTATAAAGTTATATGATATTTGGCTTACCTTACTCAAATCTGTTTTCTCGTCTGCCTTTGCACCAAAATTTGCAACAACATCAATAACACCACCACCTCCTCCTCCTTGACCTTTAACAGATGATATGGGCAGAAGTACTAGTATTAACATGGATGAAACAAAATTAAATTGAATAGCCATACTTTATTTTAATTCACTACAAAGAGAGAATGATTTCTATCTTTTGTTTTGTTTCAAACCATCTTATATAGACAGAGTAAGGCCAAATTACAACCAACTAAACACTTTCTATTTTAATTAGCGTGGGTAAATAATATGACCAAGTTTTGCTTACTATAATTAGCACTTCTTTTTCTTTTTGGATGCAATTAACTCGTTAATTTGCCAACAAACTTGATATAGTAAAAATAATTAACTAACACGTGACTTAATATAACTATTTAAGGTTTCTATATATAAATGAAAATGATGAATAAAATTGTCGACTTAGCTAAATTGGCATCAACCTTGTTGCACATGCAGGAGATCGTGGGTTCGAGCATGTTGAAGGGCATTAATGATATCCTATATTAAGGGTTGGGGAGGAGTTATGAGTAGTTTTAGGCAATGTATAAAAATACGATGAGTAAAATTATCCATTACTAATTTCTTTTCTATATTGTATTAATAATTTATTATATGGTTAGATATAGATAATTAAATATGTATGTTTAATAGTATTGAAAATTATAGTATTTTATTAATTTGAAATATTTTAAAAAATAAAAATTTATTAATAATATAATAATATTAAGCTTGACTTAAGTTAATTTTTATATAAAAATAAAATAACCCATAAAGGTTAAGCCATTCTAGAGTGAAAGAAAAATGGCTTACTTTTCGTTGACTTGTAAGTTATTTTCCATTGCCCAAACTGTTTTCCATGAGACAAACACAGGAAAATGTAGAAAATATTTTTCAGAAACCATTTTCAATGAAACAAACAGAACCTGCCTTGATTGAGTTGGTATCACAAGCCAAGGGGAATCAACTTTGATCGGTAGATTACTTGAATTCAAAGTCTTATTGCAATTTCATATAATTAGTCCATGTATCAGCAATGGTATACAAGTTTAGTTATAATGCTACTAAGTATCGTTAATAAACATAATATGCAAGTATGCTTTTATTTTATTTCAATTTATTGGTAAGGTTTTTGTTTTTTAAATAATATCCATTCATCGAAAAAAAATTAGAAGTGAGGATCAAATCTCGGGTAAATGTACTAAATAAGATGTAAATACAAAATGAATTACAATAGAAAATCATACTTTGTTGGAATCAAGTTGAAAACTCTATAATATGTTGGTGTTTAGCCATTAGGGCTGTGAAGGTTAGACCTTGATGTGTATAGTTTTATCATGCCTTCACTGCTGTTACAATGGGCACACCTCAAGCACCCAATAAATTCGAAAAGCTCGAGCAAAAATAGGCAAACTAAAGCTTCTCAAGAGCTCTCAAAAAAGGGAAATCAAAGCCTTAGCAGAGGAGCCAAGTAATGCAATATTAGGTTGGAAAAGAGAAGGCTCATTCGCATCTCATTGGTGTCCATAAGCCGATACTATGTCGGATAATACAAAATTCAATGAGATGGAAGATAAACGGGGAAGGGAGGGTTGAGTTTCAGCCATATAATCGTCAACAACCTAATATTTATCAAAGGAAAAATGGGTAAAACATATGCAATTACCAAGCCTAATTTTGGGAAATTTAGGCTAGTGGAAAAAACCTATTCCAACTAAAAGGCATAGTATAAAATTCTTCAATCCTATTATCTCCTCTAAACGATCAAAACTTAAGCCTCATGGCATCCCTCTATCTTTCTTCGATTTCTTCACTTTTATCGTGTTGTCTAAGATCACCTCCACCATCAATCCCACCATTATCGGCAGTGAAAACACGGTGTTCACGAATACATTAAACTGAAAAAAACATTCACTTTGTTTTACCCTCTTTTATCATTGAAGATTATGGATTGGAGAACATGGTGTTCACGAATACATTAAACTGAAAAAAACATTCACTTTGTTTTACCATCTTTTATCATTGAAGATTATGGGATTGGAGTTTTTTTTTAAAAAATTAAAAATAAAAACACTTACTCAGGCTACATCGGTGTGAGCGAGGCCATGATGGGATGGGTTCCAATATTAGTTGAAGAATTAAGGGATGGAAATCCCTAAGAAGAGTGATAATCCTCTTATGATAAGGTTTCTCGTGTAATTCATGTTTCTGAATTACAGACATGATAATCTAACAGAACCTGCAATAAACAAAGCAACAATATTTTCATTAAGGTTACTAAGATTAGATAAACCAATATTTAGGCCTAAATGAAATAATTTTTTTTCATCTTGGTCCATATTTGTCTTTGACAAAATTGGGAAATTTTGTCATGAACTTGGATTCGGATGATGTAGCACTTTTAATTTACGAAGCCATCACCTAAAATTTTTAAATCTATAAAATGTAAGAAATATATTAAAATATTAATTTAAAAAATTAGGTGATGGCATAGTAGAATTTAGTAATATCATTTAAGTGTACTTTAATGGAATCTAAATTTAAGGATTAAATTGAGAAAAGTTATCAAGTTCTTAAACTAATATGACCTTTTATGCTAAAAAATGTTATATCGAGCTCGAATTTGAATTAGTCAAGTAAATATCTATATGACAACCCAAACTCAGCCGGGAGGGTCCGACCTGGATTTCGAGCGACACATTTGCCACCAAGGTGATTCTCTGAAAAACTACCACAAATCACACCAACCATCCATACTCACCATACATATACAAAATATTCCATACAAGCATTTACTCCTAAGAGCATGCTTTTCTAAATTAAACTATAACTCATATAATAAGGGGAATAAGGCGTACCTGGATTTCGACAAGCTATACTAGCTGCAAAATGTCTCGTTAGTTCATATGGGCAGTATCATATAATTCAAACAGCAAATTCAGCCAAACAAGCAAACATGGAGATTAAAAAATCCCAACATTTAAAATAGACCAAAAAATTCCAATTACAACCCTCTAAAAATTATTTTAAATTGTCTAAAATTATCTAAGCCCCATTCCAATTATCTAAGCTGGAAATGTCCCATATTCCCTTCTTGGGATTTTATAAGCTCGGCGCACATATTGTAAAAACAAAGTTTGTGTGATGGATCATTAAACTGCTGCCCTGCTCGTTATCCTATGCACTACTTATCGTGAAGGGAGAAGGAAGCAAAGAGATGAGCTCAGGAAAGCTCAGTGAATACACATGTACACAACACAAGAAGATAGACATCAATAATTTATGTACTAAATAATACTAAAATTTTTAGTAATAAATATATTGATAATAAACTAAGTTTCCTTCTAAAGCTAAACAAATGTTCAAAAATATTTGTTTTCAAAACTTCGACTGCTTACTAGGCCATTTTGGTGGCTAATGTAATCTTTCGAATTCAAGTCTAACGTCTAGGTCAGGTTGGGGACGTTACATTTGGTGGCATCAGTGCCTAGATTTTCTAAATTTGCATCGTGAAATTTTGATATATGTTTGCATGAGTGCATCGAAAAGGGGTATTTTGGGAAAGACCACGCCACAAGATTTTTGAAAATTTTATTTTTCTATAGGAAATTAAATCCAAGATTACTGTAAAAAATTTAGATAAATTGTAATCTTTAGATTTTGAACATTTAGGAGGATAAATAATGCTTCAACTTTTGTTTGAAGACTATAGATATACTTTAGATTTAAAACTTTCGAAAGATCACAATGAACACCCAAGGCTGACGTGGTAGAGGTTGGCCACGTAGGGTTGCACCTATAGAGTTACCCATTGTCCAGGGAGAAAACCCAATACCAGAGGAGGATTATGTTGAGAATGAAAATGGTGACGACATGATGACCCAGGTGATGTTGAGGGTTTTACAAAGGGTTCCTGGAGCCCAAACTGGATCGGGGAGCCAAGGATCCATTGCAGAGAGGCTCCGAATGAATACGTTAGAAATGTTCAAAGGCGTTGCTGGAACAAATCCAACGGTGGCTGAGTATTGGATGGAGTCGGTGGAGAGAATTGTGAAGGATTTAGACTGTACTTCGGAGTAGAAGTTGAAAAGCCCTATGTTCTCCCTAAGAGAAGAGGCATATCATTAGTGGTAGTTTGCCGTAAGAGGTATGCAAGTAGACCGCATAAATTGAAAATACTTTCAAGAGGCCTTCCAGAAAAAGTATTTGGGCACTAGGTATACGGAGGCTCGTAGGCTCAAATTTATCGATCTAAAATAAGGAGACAAGTCCGTGGCTAAATATGAGGTTGAATTCTTGAGCCTCAGTGGATATGCTCAAGCTGTAATCACCATGAAGTAGGATAAATGCTTGAGGATCGAAATTGGGATGCGTTTCGACCTCAAGATTCAAGTTGCTCCTCACTAAAAATGAGTGTTTTAGACCCTAATGGAGAAAGCCAAAATAGTGGAAGACATTAAACTAGTGAATCACGAACAACAAGAGAAAAGTAAGGTCCTGGTTAAAAGAGATTTGGGTTCCACTAGTTCAAACTTTCATCCTGTAAAATGATTTAGAGAGGGTAGACTGCAGACAAGGGGCGCAATAACTAACTCTAAGGGTAAGGTTTACCACTGTAAATATTATGGAAACTACCACTTGGGAGATTGTCGGAAGAAGATGGGTGCTTGTTTGAAATGCGAATTAATGGAGCATTTGATTAAAGATTGTTCTCGCTCGAGTAATCAAGCACAAATTTCGACCCAAAATCAAGAAGTGGGTTAGCTACCTCTAAAGGGCTGTTGGAAAAATAGGGCTACAAATAATCTAGCAATATACACGATTAGAACCGAGGCTAGGCAACCAACCCTTGTTTAACATCGTTAGAGGTCGTGAGGAAAGGGATGTGTCTGATGTCATCACAAGTATTTTTTTCCATTAATTCAATCTTATAAATTGCCCTTAATTGAAATAGGATCTACCCATTCGTATGTTGCATGTAATATGCCTGATAAATTAGGTGTTATGGTAGAGGAAACCATTATTGATATAACCAAGTAAGCTTCTTAAGACTTTATTATAAATAAAGTCTATAGGAGATGTCCATTAGAGGTTTAAGGGGTAGTGCCTCTAGTAGACCTTATGGAGTTACCATTTCAGGAGTTTGATTTAATTATAGGTATGGATTGGTTATCAGAACACCAGCTCCCTTCTGGGTTGTTGCAACCTATCAAAATACCTTAGTCGAACTGGGAGCGAATAATGATGGACTTTGTTAGTGGATTACCCTTAACACCCACTAAGAAAGATCTAATTTGGGTAATAGTAGATCGTCTGACTAAGTCGACACACTTCTTTCCTGTCTGTAAAGATTACTCTTTGAAAAAACTGGTTAAGTTCTATATTTCTGAGATAGTGCGGTTGCATAGGGTACCCATATCAGAAATCTCTGATCAAGATGGAATTGTTAGTTGGATACGATTATTCTATGTGTTATTATTTAATATGCTTTAACGGCTGTTTGCTCTGATTTTCTTATGAAGTGACTCACACTAAGCGTCATAGCTAAATCCCCTATTTATTTCCATCCTTATAGATGACCCACCAAGTTAAAATGTGGACGCGACATCCAGAGGGTCTCGGCTCAGTTTTATTTATTGAATTATTTAGGCTTATTATTCAATTTATTCAATTATTCAAAGTTTTAATATATTTTATTTTGAACTATGGCATGGAATTTAGGGTTTAGGTTTTGTTTTTTGTATTGCATGACACGTAAATAGAATTTAAGGATGCCACTATACAGTTAATTATAAACCCCCGATTTTATTAAAAATACATACTATTATCATTTTTCCACTACTAAATGAGATGAGCTTGCGAAAGCTTAGTGAATACACAAGTACACAACACAAAAAACACATCAATAATTCACAAACAAAATAACTCAGTTATAGACAAATCGTATAAAACAGTTCGCACATAAATAGTTCTACACGTAGGTGGTTTGCATAAAATCGGTTGGCATGTCACTAATTCACATATAATCAACCCCGTTTAGTTTAGTGATATATTATCAGTTCATGAAAATGAAACATAAGTAAATAATATACTCATTGGATAAACGGTTCTCCTAAAACACACCCTAAGACTCATAGAGTCACTCAAATCGCCATATAAGTGTAGCACGAATGCTCACACTCTTCGAAAAACACACTCTTACGATCTCCGGTGAATGAAGCATTACTTAACATTCCCTTATTTCTCCATCAAGTCATTAGGCCATAATGCCCTATCACATTACATAGGTGAGCACTCACGATCCTATGGCAAGCCAACTATATCTAATGGTTCCAAAAATTCACAATGCCGACATATCGTAGTAATACACATTTACAGATCACGTCATTTTAGGTTCACAATTTTTAATAGAGCTCACAGTACTACAACACATCATAGAATAGCTTGCAAAATAGAAAATTAGGCATAAAACAACAGCATAGTAGATTTAGGGTTCGCACACCGCATATATATACATTTATATATAATAGATAGAACAAAAATTTTTAATGCAAAGGTATGTAAATATATTTTTTATATTAAAACCCACGCATGCAGACATATAATACAAAACCCTTTTAATGTAAAGTTATGTACATATATTATATTATTTATAATAACCTTTGCGCATGTATTCATTATATATAACAATTCCCTTTTACATCAATGTATATATACTACATAAATTAAAAGCCACAAACCTACATATAATATATAACAGTACACACAAATTATATTATATAACAAAATTTAGAGGCCTATATATATATATATCATATATTTAACCTAACCCTGGATGCATGTGTACATTTTACTCAAGGTTCGCATAGCATGTAAAAACACACGGACATAGATTCATGCTAAGAGTTCGCACAACGCATAGATGAGGTTTGCACAATGCATGGAAGAGGTTCGCACATGCACATGTTCAATTCACGATAGAATATAAGGTTCGCATGTCTTACGTGCTTTTAGGAGAGTGCGTCCTCGTTTTGAGATGCAGTATAGAGTGTACTCACCTTGTTCACCACAATGTCGATTATGTGACCTTTTCCTTCCCTTTGTCTCTACTAGTCGATGCTTCTTCAGTATTTTCAGCTTCGAATGAAAAAATGCACATCACATATTGTCTAAAACAATTTAATTCATTCTCTATTCAACAACAGCCCACTACTCACGTTATCTCTTGCAGATTTTTATTTTCTAATACTTACCCCATTTTCTAACCTCTAACCCTCCTAACGTACATATATTTGTAGATCTGGACAGTTACTTAAACGTTAATCTCACCTAAATCTTTCATTTAAGAATCAGTCACTGTTCAACGTCTTCCTCAATAACAAAACCATTTTAAACAACATTTCTAGCTTCACCAGCTTTAATCCACCATTTTCATGAAGCCAAATCATAAAAAAACAAAGATTATTTATATTTTCTAACTAAACCATTGATACTTTAGTCAAAAGCATTTCATGCATGTTTGATATGAAAATATATTGCTTACCTTCGTTCTTGCTAGCCTTCACGACTTTCTAATGGTCCGCTCAATAACCGAACCAAAGTTTAAGAAGAAAAGTTGGTGTATTACTTGAGAATTTAAAAAAGAAAGTGGTTTTGGTTGCTTAGAAATGTAATGCGCAATAAAATTTTGAAGGAAAATTAGCTACCAAATGCAACAGCTTTGAAATGAAGAAAGTGTAGAAAGAAAGAAAATAATAAAAAAGGAAATTAAAACATGAGAAGAAAATGAGCAGTGACAACTTATATAGGCAAATTCATTTATAAACTTGGTTTATTTATCCTATATATCCCTCCTAATTCTACTTTTATTTTAATAAATCCCCCACTAACCATTACTCCTAATTTACCTATTTAAGTTCTCTACTTTGCTATTATTCCTATTTAGTCCTAATTACTAACGTGATTTCTATTTACTCTATTTTTAATCTATAATATAATGTCAATACCATCGATCCAGTTTCCATGATGTGACAATCAAACGTTGGGATAAAAATGGGTAGCTATGGTTAGAATTAATACATATCTACAAGGCCGAAAAGTATAAAATAAAGTGCTGCAAAGATGGGGAAAGGTATGGATGCAAACACTGCTCCAAATTTTCCTACACAAATTATCATATATGTTAAGATTAAATCACTATTTGGATCTAATTTAGTAACTTTTTTACATTGGAGTCTGAACTTTTTTTTTTTGCCAAAGTTAGGCTTTGAGCTTAGTAAATTGTTCTCACATTGAGACTTGAAGAAGGTTATCGTTTCCACTTTGGGGCTTGAACTTTTTAATGTCCAAGTTAGTTCTTAAACTTGACAATGGTTCCCACATTGGGGCCTAAACTCTAGGGCTTTAAGGACTAACTTGAACCAAAAAAATTTCAAACCCTATTGTGAGAACAACTACAAAATTCAAGGTTTAATTTAGATAAAAAAATCCAAGCCTCAAAGTAGAATCAATTGTCAAATTTAAGGTCTAGGGTTCCACAATATGAGAAAATTTGTCAAGTTCAGGTACCAAAAAGTAATCTAACCCTTTATATTACCTAAATTTTAATTCATTTCCAACATATATGAATTTCAAATATATATATAAAAATATTGAGCGTATCAATGTTGGACTTATACCGAATATAGAGAAAAACAACATGAAGCCACCACTTATCTTATGAACTCGGTGACTTTCAACTCGTGTCAATCCTAGGAGTCTGACGTTTTCCCTGAAGCATAACAATGATTGCGCCAATGAAGATTGGTCCTTATTGTAAGGCCAACAAGACCTTACGTTGGAGTTTCATAATGTTTGAGTTTAATCTAGGAAGGATTTTCTTCGAGTATACGATGGTTTTTGGGTAACTTGTTCTCAATTTTTCCTCGAGAATGGCTTGTTTGATTGATAGTTATGTTAAACTATCGTACCTGCTAGCTAATACCACGGTTAATATGTAAGCCAAAGGAGGAGTCACTAATTCATTGCAATGATGGGTCGTTTAGTATATAGGCTATTGTGTTAAACCATCGTTTTTTGATTCAACCAGTTTGATGGATTCCATAGCCAAACATTTTATGAAACTTTAACAGCTTTTAATATTAACATAATAGTAATTTTAGCTCTCATTGTTTATCCATTGTGTCCATTTAATCTTTATTCTAAAAAATTCAACTCCCTAACATTATATAGTGCAATTTTGTATTTTTAGAGTTTTGCTTTTATTTGTAAGATTCAAGGTTAAATTTAAAACAATAAAAAAAGATAAAATTATTATATTAAATTTTTAGGTTTTTAATTTTAACATATTTTCGATCAAATTTAATTGATAAATTTATTTTTTTACCTTTTAAGGTGAAAGAGTAATAAAAAAAGAAATAAAAAGAAAATCAAATTATACAAGGTGTAAAAGTTAAAGGTTATTTTTAGAATCAAAACTAAATTGATACAATGTATAAATATTGATTATTAAAATTTTTATTATGCCAATTTTATAAATAAAAAATAAAAAATTTATATAAAGAAAAAAAATAATTAAATAATATCTGGTTAGCAGTATTCTAAAATTAATTATATCGTAAGCCTAAATGCATAAAATGTTGTCACATTGCAATATTTTTTGTTGAAGTGTATTTTTAAAAATAATTAAGTTTATGAAAAATATTCTTTATAACATAGAATATAAAAAAAAATTTATTTGCGAAATAAATATAATTATAAGAGTTACAACGTCATCAAAAAAAATTATACCTCTGCTATTGATTAAGCGGTCGGGGTAGGTTTTGCTGGGATAGGGGCAGAACATGCAGCTGGATTTTGTTTGCCACTAACTTTAGGCTTCACATTCGAACATTGTGATACTGCAGGTCCAGTCGGTCCACTATGCGTAATTTCAATGTCTGCAAGTTCTACATTTTCACAAGGCAAAGTAGCACTACAAATAATCTTGACAGCTTCTGGACGCGCAGAAGTGCCGTGAATGTTTTTGAAACTAATGTTGCTTAGTTTAACTTTCGATTCTTCCTGCATCAACAAAATAATGATTCAATGACCGGTTAACTCTTTTTGCTCTCTTACGATTTTGATAAATATGTACATACATTTATTTTGCATTTGTTCCATGGGCAATATTTCTGATCAATTATAATAGGAGAACTGACATTGGTCACGGTAATATCCTCAAAGTGAATGTTCGAACAAGTGCCAGGTTCAGCACCTGGCCAAGTTTTGATTCTAACACCATTGGAAGTATTAGTCATGGTGCAATTTTTTACTGTAACTCCATCAACTGGTTCTTCATTTTTAAACAATCCGAGACTACCAATACTGATACCATGTCCTGGTCCACAAGTTACTCCATTGATAACCAAATTTTTGGAACCATCCCCAATTGAAACACAATCATCACCAGTTTTTATCTCCGAGTTAAGAACATTGACCCCATCCGATCTCCCAATGTGAATCCCATCTGTGTTTGGGCTTTCGTCAGGTGCAGATACGGTGAAATGTTCGAAAGTAATGTTTTTGCATCCTAGAACATTAGCCTGGAACTGCTTGCTGTCTTTGGTAGTTATATCTTGTATCATTGCGTTGGTTAAAAAATCAAACCTTAGGTTCTGTTTAATTCCAGAATGAAACAAAAAATAATTATTACTTAATTCTATTTATAAAAAAAAAGTCATAACTTCTCAATAAGAAAGTAACTTACAATAGGAAGTGAACCACAATAATCATGACCTTTGCAACCTTCCCTTTTATAAGCAGTGGTTCCCTGGCCGTCGAAAACTCCTCCGCCAGACAATTTGAAATTTTCAATTCTATTGAAAGCAATCCATTTAGGCTCCTTGAAAGCACCAGGGTCTGCCGGAGCCTTCACAGTGCCTTGAACTTGAAGCTCAATAGGAGCCTTGCAAGGACCATCTAAGGTAGCTGTACTTAAAAAATATATCCCTTTAGGAATCACAATTTTTGACGGAGATGTCGAGGCACATGCTTCTTTCCAAGCATCCAATAATGGCTAAAACCAAATAAAAGAATAAAAAAGATACATATAAAGATAAGAGATTTGGAAAATAGTTATGCATACTTTTATCTGCTAACTATAACGTTATATGATATTTTGCTTACCTTACTCAAATCTGTTTTCTCGTCTGCCTTTGCACCAAACTTTGCAACAACATAATAACACCACCACCTCCTCCTCCTTGACCTTCAACGGATGATATGGACAGAAGTACTAGTATTAACATGGATGAAACAAAATTAAATTGAATAGCCATACTTTATTTTTTTCACTACAAAGAGAGAATGATTTCTGTCTTTTGTTTTGTTTCAAACCATCTTATACAGATAAGTAAGGCCAAATTACAACCAACTAAACATTTTCTATTTTAATTAGCGTGGGTAAATAATATGACCAAGTTTTGCTTACTATAAGCACTTCTTTTTCTTTTTGGAAGCGTTTAACTCGTTAATTTGCCAACAAACTTGATATAGTAAAAATAATTAACTAACACGTGACTTAATATAACTATTTAAGGTTTCTATATATAAATGAAAATGATGAATAAAATTGTCGACTTAGCTCGATTGGCATCGACCTTGTTGCACATGCAGGAGCCGTGGGTTCGAGCATGTTGAAGGGCATTAATGATATCCTATATTAAGGGTTGGGGAAGAGTTATGAGTAGTTCTATGCAATGTATAAAAAAATGATGAGTAAAATTATCCATTACTAATTTCTTTTCTATATTGTATTAATAATTTATTATATGGTTAGATATAGATAATTAAATATGTATGTTTAATAGTATTGAAAATTATAGTATTTATTAATTTGAAATATTTTAAAAAATAAAAATTTATTAATAATATAATAATATTAAGCTTGACTTAAGTTATTTTTATATAAAAATAAAATCTCCCATAAAGGTTAAGTCATTCTAGAGTGAAAGAAAAAGGGCTTATTTTTTGTTGACTTGTAAGTTATTTTCCATTGACTAAACTGTTTTCCATGAGACAAACACAAGAAAATGTAGAAAATATTTTTCGGAACCATTTTCAATGAAACAAACAGAACCTGCCTTGATTGAGTTGGTATCACAAGCCAAGGGGAACCAACTTTGGTCGGTAGATTTCTTGAATTCAAAGTCTCATTGCAATTTCATATAATTATTCCATGTATCAGCAATGGTATACAAGTTTAGTTATAATGCTACTAAGTATCGTTAATAAACGTAATATGCAAGTATGCTTTTATTTTATTTCAATTTATTGGTAAGTTTTTTTTAAATAATATCCATTCAACGAAAAAAAATTACAAGTGAGGATCAAATCTCGGTAAAGTTCTAAATAAGATGTAAATACAAAATGAATTACAATAGAAAATCATACTTTGTTTGAATCAAGTTGAAAACTCTATCATATGTTGGTGTTTAGCCATTAGGGCTGTGAAGGTTGGACCTTGATGTGTATAGTTTTGTCATGCCTTCACTGCTGTTACAATGGGCACACCTCAAGCACCCAATAAATGCGAAAAGCTCGAGCAAAAATAGGCAAACTAAAGCTTCTCGAGAGCTCTCAAAAATGGGAAATCAAAGCCTTGGCAGAGGAGCCAAACAATGCAATATTATGTTGGAAAAGAGAAGCTCATTCGCATCTCATTGGCGTCCACAGGAAGATACTGTGCCAGATAATACAAATTCAATGAGATGGAAGATAAAGGGGGAAGGGAGGGTTGCTTTTCAGCCATATAATCGTCAACAACCACTCTGCCAGCCGAAAGATTAAGGCCTTACTTTAGTAGCAATGTTGACAACTTTAAAAGCTCATATTTAATTACTCTTGCCACTAATACAAAAATATTTATAAAAAATAATAATTTAAATAATAAAATTAATAAATAATCATAAATTATTTTAAAAAATTACACGAATTGTCGTCTCCTACTACCCATATTTATCAAAGGAAAAACGGGTAAAACATATGCAATTACCATGCCTAATTTTGGGAAATTTAGGTTGTGGAAAAACCTATTCCGACTAAAAGGCATAGTATAAAATTCTTCAATCCTATTATCTCCTCTAACCGATAAAAACTTAAGCCTCATGGCATCCTCTAGCTTTCTTCGATTTCTTCACTTTTATCATGTTGTCTAAGATCACCTCCACCATCAATCCCACCATTATCGGCAGTGAGAACACGGTGTTCACGAATACATTAAACTGAAAAAACATTCACTTTGTTTTACCCTCTTTTATCATTGAAGATTATGGGATTGGAGTTTTTTTTAAAGAAATAAAAATAAAAACACTTACTCAGGCTACATCGGTGTGAGCGAGGCCATGATGGGATGGGTTCCAATATTAGTTGAAGAATTAAGGGATGGAAATCCTAAGAAGAGTGATAATCCTGTTATGATAAGGTTTCTCGTGTAATTCATGTTTTGAATTGCAGACATGATAATCTAACAGAACCTGCAATAAACAAAGCAACAATATTTTCATTAAGGTTACTAAGATTAGATAAACCAATATTTAGGCCTAAATGAAATAATTTTTTTCATCTTGGTCCATATTTGTCTTTGACAAAATTGGGAAATTTTTTCATGAACTTGGATTCGGATGATGTAACACTTTTAATTTACGAAGCAATCACCTAAAATTTTAAATCTATAAAATGTAAGAAATATATTAAAATATTAATTAATTAAATCAGGTGATGGCATAGTAGAATTTAGTAATATCATTTACGTGTACTTTAATGGAATCTAAATTTAAGGATTAAATTGAGAAAAGTTATCAAGTTCTTAAACTAATATGACTTTTTATGCTAAAAAAAGTTATATCGAGCTCGAATTTGAATTAGTCGAGTAAAGATCTATATGACACCCCAAACTCAGCCGAGAGGGTCCGACCTGGATTTCGAGCGACACATTTGCCACTGAGGTGATTCTCTGAAAAACTACCACAAATCACACCAACCATCCATACTCACCATACAGATACAAAATATTTCATACAAGCATTTACTCCTAAGAGCATGCTTTTCTAAATTAAACTATAACCATATAATAAGCGGAATAAGGCGTACCTGGATTTCGACAAGTTGTACTAGCTGCAAAATTTCTCGTTAGTTCATATGGGCAGTATCATATAATTCAAACAGCAAATTCAGCCAAACAAGCAAACATGGAGATTAAAAAATCCCAAAATTTAAAATAGACCAAAAAATTCCAATTACAACCCTCTAAAAAATTATTTTTAAATTGTCTAAAATTATCTAAGCCCCATTCCAATTCTCTAGGCTGGAAATGTCCCATATTCCCTTCTTGGGATTTTATAAGCTCAGCGCACATACTGTAAAAACAAAGCTTGTGTGATAGATCATTGAACTGCTGCCCTGCTCGTTATCCCATGCACTACTTATCGTGAAGGGAGAAGAAAGCAAAGAGATGAGCTCAGGAAAGCTCAGTGAATACACATGTACACAACACAAGAAGACAGACATCAATAATTTATGTACTAAACAATACTAAAATTTTGAGTAATAAATATATTGATAATAACTAAGTTTTCTTCTAAAGCTAAACAAATGTTCAAAAATATTTGTTTTCAAACTTCGACTGCTTACTAGGCCATTTTGGTGGCTAATGTAATCTTTCAAATTCAAGTCTAACGTCTAGGCGAGGTTGGGGACGTTACATTTCGTGGCATTAGTGCCTAGTTTTTCTAAATTTGCATTGTGAAATTTTGATATATGTTTGCATGAGTGCATCGAAAAGGGGTATTTTGGGAAAAACCACGCCACAAGATTTTTGAAAATTTTATTTTTCTATGGGAAATTAAATCCAAGATTATGTAAAAAATTTAGATAAATTGTAAACTTTAGATTGTGAACATTTAGGAGGATAAATAATGCTTCAACTTTTCTTTGAAGACTATAGATATACTTTAGATTTAAAACTTTCGAAAGATCACTATGAACACCCAAGGCTGACGTGGTAGGGGTTGGCCACGTAGGGCTGCACCTATAGAGTTACCCATTGTCCAGGGGAAAACCCAATACCAGAGGAGGATTATGTTGAGAACGAAAATGGTGACGACACGATAACCCAGGTGATGTTGAGGATTTTACAAAGGGTTGCTGGAGCCCAAACTGGATCGGGGAGAAGGGGATCCGTTGCAGAGAGGCTCCGAATGAATGCGTTAGAAATGTTCAAAGGCATTGCTGGAACAAATCCAACGGTGGCTGGATGGAGTCGGTGGAGAGAATTGTGAAGGATTTAGATTTACTTCGGAGCAGAAGTTGAAGAGCACTATGTTCTCCCTAAGAGAAGAGGCATATCATTAGTGGTAGTTTGCCATAAGAGGTATGCAAATAGACCGCATAAATTGAAAATACTTTCAAGAGGCCTTCCAGAAAAAGTATTTGGGCACTAGGTATACAGAGGCTCGTAGGCTCAAATTTATCAATCTAGAACAAGGAGACAAGTCTGTGATAGAATATGAGGTTGAATTCCTGAGGCTCAGTGGATATGCTCAAGCTGTGATCACCATGAAGTAGGATAAATGCTTGAGGATCGAAAATGGGATGCGTTTCGACCTTAAGATTCAAGTTGCTCCACACTAAAAATGAGTGTTTTAGACCCTAATGGAGAAAGCCAAAATAGTGGAAGAGATTAAACCAGTGAATCACGAACAACGAGAGAAAAGTAAGGTCCTAGTTAAAAGAGATTTGGCTTCCACTAGTTCAAACTTTCATCCTATAAATCTATTTAGAGAGGGTAGACTACAGACAAGGGGCGCAGTAACTAACTCTAGGGGTAAGGTTTTCCACTGTAAATATTGTGGAAACTACCACTTGGGAGATTGTCGGAAGAAGATGGGTGTTTGTTTGAAATGCAGATTAATGGAGCATTTGATGAAAGATTGTTCTCGCTCGAGTAATCAAGCACAAACTTCGACCCAAAATCAGGGAGTGGGCTAGCTACCTCTAAAGGGCTGTTGGCAAAATAGGGCTGCAAATAATGTAGCAATAGGCACGATTAGAACCGAGGCTAGGCAACCAACCTTTGTTTAACATTGTTAGAGGTCGTGAGGAAAGGGATGTGTCTGATGTCATCACAAGTATTTTTTCCATTAATTCAATCTCATATATTGCCCTTAATTGAAGTAGGATCCACCCATTCGTATGTTGCATGTAATATGCCTGATAAATTAGGTGTTGTGGTAGAGGAAACCATTATTGATATAACCATAGCAAGCTCCTTAGGATAGTCAGTTATTATAAATAAAGTCTATAGGAGATATCCATTAGAGGTTTAAGGGGTAGTGCCTCTAGTAGACCTTATGGAGTTACCATTTCAGGAGTTTGATTTAATTATAGGTATGGATTGGTTATCAGAACACCAGTTCCCTTCTGGGTTGTTGCAACCTATCAAAATACCTTAGTCGAAGTGGGAGCGAATAACGGTGGACTTTGTTAGTGGGTTACCCTTAACACCCACTAAGAAAGATCTAATTTGGGTAATAGTAGACCGGCTGACTAAGTCGACACACTTCTTTCCTGTCTGTAAAGATTACTCTTTGAAAAAACTGGTTAAGTTCTATATTTCTGAGATAGTGCAGTTGCATAGGGTGCCCATATCAGAAATCTCTGATCAAGATGGAATTGTTAGTTGGATATGATTATTCTATGTGTTATTATTTAATATGCTTTAACGACTGTTTGCTCTGATTTTCTTATGCAGTGACTCACACTAAGCGTCATAGCTAAATCCCCCATTTATTTCCATCCTTATAGATGACCCACCAAGTTAAAACGTGGACGCGACATCCAGAGGGTCTCGGCTCAGTTTTATTTATTGAATTATTTAGGCTTATTATTCAATTTATTCAATTATTCAAAGTTTTAATATATTTTATTTTGAACTATGGCATGGAATTTAGGGTTTAGGTTTTGTTTTTTGTATTGCATGACACGTAAATAGAATTTAAGGATGCCACTATACAGTTAATTATAAACCCCCGATTTTATTAAAAATACATACTATTATCATTTTTCCACTACTAAAAGAGATGAGCTTGCGAAAGCTTAGTGAATACACAAGTACACAACACAAGAAAACACATCAATAATTCACAAACAAAATAACTCACTTATAGACAAATCGTATAAAACAGTTCGCACATAAATAGTTCTACACGTAGGTGGTTTGCATAAAATCGGTTGGCATGTCACTAATTCACATATAATCAACCCCGTTTAGTTTAGTGATATATTATCAGTTCATGAAAATGAAACATAAGTAAATAATATACTCATTGGATAAACGGTTCTCCTAAAACACACCCTAAGACTCATAGAGTCACTCAAATCGCCATATAAGTGTAGCACGAATGCTCACACTCTTCGAAAAACACACTCTTACGATCCCCGGTGAATGAAGCATTACTTAACATTCCCTTATTTCTCCATCAAGTCATTAGGCCATAATGCCCTATCACATTACATAGGTGAGCACTCACGATCCTATGGCAAGCCAACTATATCTAATGGTTCCAAAAATTCACAATGCCACATATCGTAGTAATACACATTTACAGATCACGTCATTTTAGGTTCACAATTTTTAATAGAGCTCACAGTACCACAACACATCATAGAATAGCTTGCAAAATAGAAAATTAGGCATAAAACAACAGCATAGTAGATTTAGGGTTCGCACACCGCATATATATACATTTATATATAATAGATAGAACAAAAATTTTAATGCAAAGGTATGTAAATATATTTTTTATATTAAAACCCACGCATGCATACATATAATACAAAACCCTTTTAATGTAAAGTTATGTACATATATTATATTATTTATAATAACCTTTGCGCATGCATTCATTATATATAACAATTCCCTTTTACATCAATGTATATATACTACATAAATTAAAAGCCACAAACCTACATATAATATATAACAGTACACACAAATTATATTATATAACAAAATTAGAGGCCTATATATATATCATATATTTAACCTAACCCTGGATGCATGTGTACATTTTACTCAAGGTTCGCATAGCATGTAAAAACACACGGACATAGATTCATGCTAAGAGTTCGCACAACGCATAGATGAGGTTTGCACAATGCATGGAAGAGGTTCACACATGCACATGTTCAATTCACGATAGAAGATAAGGTTCGCATGTCTTACATGCTTTAGCAGAGTGCGTCCTCGTTTTCAGATGCAGTATAGAGTGTACTCACCTGTTCACCACAATGTCGATTATGTGACCTTTCCTTCCTTTGTCTCTACTAGTCGATGCTTCTTCAGTATTTTCAGCTTCGAATGAAAAAATGCACATCACATATTGTCTAAAACAATTTAATTCATTCTCTATTCAACAACAGCCCACTACTCACGTTATCTCTTGCAGATTTTTATTATTCTAATACTTACCCCATTTTCTAACCTCTAACCCTCCTAACGTACATATATTTGTAGATCTGGACAGTTACTTAAACGTTAATCTCACCTAAATCTTTCATTTAAGAATCAGTCACTGTTCAACGTCTTCCTCAATAACAAAACCATTTTAAACAACATTTCTTAGCTTCACCAGCTTTAATCCACCATTTTCATGAAGCCAAATCATAAAAAAACAAAGATTATTTATATTTTCTAACTAAACCGTTGATACTTTAGTCAAAAGCATTTCATGCATGTTTGATATGAAAATATATTGCTTACCTTCGTTCTTGCTAGCCTTCACGACTTTCTAGTGGTCCGCTCAATAACCGAACCAAAGTTTAAGAAGAAAAGTTGGTGTATTACTTGAGAATTTAAAAAAGAAAGTGGTGTTTGGTTGCTTAGAAATGTAATGCGCAATAAAATTTTGAAGGAAAATTAGCTACCAAATGCAACAGCTTTGAAATGAAGAAAGTGTAGAAAGAAAGAAAATAATAAAAAAGGAAATTAAACATGAGAAGAAAATGAGCAGTGACAACTTATATAGGCAAATTCATTTATAAACTTGGTTTATTTATCCTATATATCCCTCCTAATTCTACTTTTTTTAATAAATCCCCACTAACCATTACTCCTAATTTACCTATTTAAGTTCTCTACTTTGCTATTATTCCTATTTAGTCCTAATTACTAACGTGATTTCTATTTACTCTATTTTTAATCTATAATATAATGTCAATACCATCGATCCAGTTTCCATGATGTGACAATCAACGTTGGGATAAAAATGGGTAGCTATGGTTAGAATTAATACATATCTACAAGGCCGAAAAGTATAAATAAGTGCTGCAAAGATGGGGAAAGGTATGGATGCAAACACTGCTCCAAATTTTCCTACACAAATTATCATATATGTTAAGATTAAATCACTATTTGGATCTAATTTAGTAACTTTTTTACATTGGAGTCTGAACTTTTTTTTTGCCAAAGTTAGGCTTTGAGCTTAGTAAATTGTTCTCACATTGAGACTTGAAGAAGGTTATCGTTTCCACTTGGGGCTTGAACTTTTTATGTCCAAGTTAGTTCTTAAACTTGACAATGGTTCCCACATTGGGGCCTAAACTCTAGGGCTTTAAGGACTAACTTGAACCAAAAAAATTTCAAACCCTATTGTGAGAACAACTACAAAATTCAAGGTTTAATTTAGATAAAAAAAATCCAAGCCTCAAAGTAGAATCAATTGTCAAATTAAGGTCTAGGGTTCCACAATATGAGAAAATTTGTCAAGTTCAGGTACCAAAAAGTAATCTAACCCTTTATATTACCTAAATTTTAATTCATTTCCAACATATATGAATTTCAAATATATATATAAAAATATTGAGCGTATCAATGTTGGACTTATACCGAATATAGAGAAAAACAACATGAAGCCACCAGTTATCTTATGAACTCGGTGACTTTCAACTCGTGTCAATCCTAGGAGTCTGACGTTTTCCCTGAAGCATAACAATGATTGCGCCAATGAAGGATTGGTCCTTATTGTAAGGCCAACAAGACCTTACGTTGGAGTTTATAATGTTTGAGTTTAATCTAGGAAGATTTCTTCGAGTATACGATGGTTTTGGTAACTTGTTCTCAATTTTCCTCGAGAATGGCTTGTTTGATTGATAGTTATGTTAAACTATCTACCTCTAGCTAATCCGGTTAATAGTAAGAAGGAGGAGTCATAATTCTTCTGATGGTCTTAGTATATAGGCTTTTTAAACCATCTTTTTGATTCAACAGTTGATATTCTAGCAAATTTTATAAATTTGATAGCTTTTAATATTAACATAATAGTAATTTTAGCTCTCATTGTTTATACATTGTGTCCATTTAATCTTTATTCTAAAAAATTCAACTCCCTAACATTTATATAGTGCAATTTTGTATTTTTAGAGTTTTGCTTTTATTTGTAAGATTCAAGGTTAAATTTAAAACAATAAAAAAAGATAAAATTATTATATTAAATTTTTAGGTTTTTAATTTTAACATATTTTTTATCAAATTTAATTGATAAATTTATTTATATAAAAAAGTTTGAAAATAAAATATAATTATAAGAGTTACAACG